>NC_092161.1:16679736-16849736 GCF_045791955.1 Oncorhynchus clarkii lewisi | reverse complement strand
TTTAATCAATTATTCGGTGACGTGAATATATTTAGAATAGTTTTATCTAAAAAAAAATTCAATGTTTTACCATTTTTATTTGAATGAAATTCACTGAGGAAGATGATCCTCCCCTTACTCCTCTGAGGAGCCTCCACTGGTGTAGTGTGATGTGATTGGTGTTAGGTGTGGTATGATGTGATTGGTGGTAGTTGGGGGAGCAGCCTCTCTCCTCCCTCCATCTCTCAGAGAAATGTAAATGTTAATTACTTTTCTTCTCATTACAATTTTAATCATAAGGGCACATTTGTGACTTGATTTGTTCGTATGTAACAACGTTTGAAATTGTGGTTTTTACATAGGATAAAAAGTAGAGTCTCAGTGCTAGAAAATGGTATCATGCACTAAAGTTGAGGAACAATTGGAAAGTAATTCAGCTTGAAAAATGAAATATTGTATCCCCACTTATGAGAAAATGGCCATTGAATGTTTTGGTACACCTACTAGAGAGCTCTTCTTTGTCTACACCCATTCAGAATTGTTCACACCCTCTTAAGCCTTAGCCCCACCCATCTCTTTAAGGGTTCATATGTGAAGCCATGTTGTAAACACATGCTATATCAAATCAAATCTAAGTTTATTTGCACAGGATACAGAAGGTGCAAACTGTAGAGTGATAGTACTTGCATACTTGCATACTTGTATAGTAGCAATATCAAAAATAGTAAGTGTCAAGATAAAAATATTTTAGAAATGTTTTCTCTTTATTAGATGACGCATACCCAACACACTTATCTAAATTGATGGGTCGTGTGAAGGAAACGCAATAACCCCTCCTCACCCACTGTCACATTCTGACCATAGTTCTGTTATTTTATTCTTTGTTTTAGTATGGTTAGGGCGTGAGTTGGGGTGGGCAGTCTATGTTTGTTTTTCTATGTTATTTTTTTGTGTTCGGCCTAGTATGGTTCTCAATCAGAGGCAGGTGTCGTTAGTTGTCTCTGATTGAGAATCATACTTAGGTAGCCTGGGTTTCACTTTTGGTTTGTGGGTGTTTGTTTCCGTGTGAGTGTTTGGTACACGGTACTGTTTCAGTTTTGTAAATTCACGTTATCGTTTATTGTTTTGATTCAGTGTTCAGTGCTTTCTTTAATTAAAATCATCATGAACACTTACCAAGCTGCGCTTTGGTCCGATCCTTACTCCTCCTCAGACGAAGAGGAGGAAATCTGTTACAGAAACACCCACCCCAAATGGACCAAGCAGCGTGGTAACGGGCAGCAACAGCAGCGGCCATCATCACAAGAATCCTGGACATGGGAGGAGATTCTGGACGGCAAGGGACCATGGGCACAGGCTGGAGAATATCGCCGCCCCAAGGCTGAGCTGGAGGCAGCGAAAGCCGAGAGGCGGTGGTATGAGGAGGCAGCACGGCGGCGCGGTTGGAAGCTCGAGAGGCGGCCCCAAAAATGTCTTGTGGGGGGCACACGGGGAGTGTGGCGAAGGCAGGTAGGAGACCTGCGCCAACTTCCTGTGCTTACCGGAGAGAGAGAGGGACCGGGCAGGCACCGTGTTATGCGGTGGTGCGCACGGTGTCCCCGGTACGTGTGCATAGCCCGGTGCGGTACATTCCAGGTCCCCGTATCGGCCAGGCTAGAGTGGGCATCGAGCCAGGTGCCATGAAGCCGGCTCTACGCATCTGGTCTCCAGTGCGTCTCCTTGGGCCGGCGTACATGGCACCAGCCTTACGCATGGTGTCCCCGGTTCGCCAGGACAGCCCAGTGCGGGCTATTCCACCTCGCCGCACTGGCCTAGCTACGGGGAGCATTCAACCAGGTAAGGTTGGGCAGGCTCGGTGCTCAAGAGCTCCAGTGCGCCTTCACGGTTCGGTCTGTCCGGTGCCACCTCCACGTACCAGCTCTCCGGTGGCAGCCCCCCGCACCAGGCTGTCTCTCTGTCTTCTCCCTACAGGTGCTCCCGCCTGTCCAGCGCTGCCAGAGTCTCCCGTCTGTCCTGAGCCGCCAGAGCCGCCAGTCTGTCCAGAGCCGCCAGAGCCGCCAGTCTGTCCTGAGCCGGCAGAGCTGCCAGTCAGCCAGGAGCCGCCAGAGCCGCCAGTCAGCCAGGTGCCGCCAGTCAGCCAGGAGCCGCCAGAGCCGCCAGTTAGCCAGGAGCTGCCAGAGCCGTCAGTCAGCCAGGAGCCGCCAGATCCGTCAGCCAGCCAGGAGCCCCCAGAGCCGTCAGTCAGCCAAGAGCCGCCAGAGCCGTCAGTCAGCCAGGAGCCGCCAGAGCCGTCAGCCAGCCAGGAGCCGCCAGAGCCGTCAGTCAGCCAGGAGCCGCCAGAGCCGTCAGTCAGCCAGGCTATGCCAGAATCGCCCTGCTATATTCAATGTTGTTGCAAAAAGTAGCAAAACTTTTGTAGTTCTCGATGGCTAACGTTATATCTTTCAAAAATTGTGCGGCAGAAAGGACTGTCAACACATACTGAGCAGCTCAAGTTATAGAGAGAAGCATTCTACATGACAGACCAATCCAAACTCATCTCCCGGCATGTCCAGCCCATACATTATCTCAGCCGATCATGGCTAGTGGGAAGATTCCTGCCTTTTTCCGTGGCTTAACCAACTAGGCTCATCATTTATCTATTTTAATCTTATTTATGGATGGAGTACAAGTTTGTTATTAAGGCACAAGAAAGTTCAAATTACTGCTACAAAAAAACTATTTTGACAAAAAATACATGTTGACATTCAAGTGGCTCTCCTGTGAAGTAGTGACATGCGACATACGCCTAGTTTCCTGAAACGTGTCACATTTTCATAAATGACAGGATGACAAACAAATAAGTGTCATGACCTTTTATTATTTTATTATTGTAGCGGAAAAAGGAATAAACGTGATTTAAAAACTGTCTATTGTTAGGTCGTGGCGACAAATAAATGTCCTCTCATATCCATCATTGGTAGAGGTTAGCATTTTTATTCTCTCTCTCTTGCTGAAGAACATACAACAGTGTTTGCAATTAAAGGGTTCAACATGAAATATGATTGCAGGACCACAGGGGTTCAGGGGGGGCAAGGTTCAAGCTAAGCATCTTGATATTTCCAACATAAATAAATATTACAGGGGTACGTACTGTATGGACCTCTGTCAATCCCCTAGAGAGATCCACCACTCAGAGGGCCCTTGCTTGTGGAGAGTCAGGAACATGATTGGCTGAGCAGTTGTGGGAGTTGTCAGGCAGTGGCAATCCTACAGAGATCAAGGGGCAGAGGATCTTTATTTCCAACAGAAGAAAATGTTTGTATGACAAATGGGTCTGGAGAATTGAGCAGTTGGAGGAGAGGAGATGCATCTGCAGTAAAGCCAGATGCCATTTCAGCAGTGACTGACGGGGGACTCTTTCTCAGCTGGGTAGAGGTGACTGACACGGTGACTCTTTCACAGCTGGGTAGAGGTGACCGACGGAGTGACTCTATCTCAGCTGGGTAGAGGTGACTGACGGGGTGACTCTTTCTCAGCTGGGTAGAGGTGACTGACGGGGTGACTCTATCTCAGCTGGGTAGAGGTGACTGACACGGTGACTCTTTCACAGCTGGGTAGAGGTGACCGACGGAGTGACTCTATCTCAGCTGGGTAGAGGTGACTGACGGGGTGACTCTTTCTCAGCTGGGTAGAGGTGACTGACGGGGTGACTCTATCTCAGCTGGGTAGAGGTGACTGACACGGTGACTCTTTCACAGCTGGGTAGAGGTGACCGACGGAGTGACTCTATCTCAGCTGGGTAGAGGTGACTGACACGGTGACTCTTTCACAGCTGGGTAGAGGTGACCGACGGAGTGACTCTATCTCAGCTGGGTAGAGGTGACTGACGGGGTGACTCTTTCTCAGCTGGGTAGAGGTGACTGACGGGGTGACTCTATCTCAGCTGGGTAGAGGTGACTGACGAGATGACTCAATCTCAGCTGGGTAGAGGTGACTGACACGGTGACTATCTCAGCTGGGTAGAGGTGACTGACAGGGTGACTCTTTCTCAGCTGGGTAGAGGTGACTGACAGGGTGACTTTTTCTCAGCTGGGTAGAGGTGACTGACAGGGTGACTTTTTCTCAGTTGAGTAGAGGTGACTGACAGGGTGACTCTTTCTCAGCTGGGTAGAGGTGACTGACACGGTGACTATCTCAGCTGGGTAGAGGTGACTGACACGGTGACTCTTTCTCAGCTGGGTAGATGTGACTGACGGGGTGACTTTTTCTCAGCTGAGTAGAGGTGACTGACAGGGTGACTCTTTCTCAGCTGAGTAGAGGTGACTGACGGGGTGACTCTTTCTCAGCTGGGTAGAGGTGACTGACGGGGTGACTCTATGTCAGCTGAGTAGAGGTGACTGATAGGGTGACTCTCAGCTGGGTAGAGGTGACTGACTGGGGTGACTCTACCTCAGCCGGGTAGCGGTGACTGACTGGGGTGAATCAATCAGCTGGCTAGAGGTGAATGAGTGGGGTGACTATCTCAGCTAGGAAGAGGTGACTGACTGACAGGGTGACTCTTTCTCAGCTAGGTAGAGGTGACTGAGTGGGGTGACTCTATCTCAGCTAGGTAGAGGTGACTGAGTGGGGTCACTCTATCTCAGCTGGGTAGAGGTGACTGAGTGGAGTGACTCTAGCTCAGCTGTTTAGAGGTGATTTTAGCCAGTCCACTGGATCGGGGGATGGGCTAGAGAACATGCTGAGCCTTACACATCTCACAGTCAGAGGGGAAGACTGTTAATGTAATGCTTCTAGAAGACTGCTGTAGGCTGGAGTTATTTCCAGTCGTGACATATGCAGCCACGTTATGGGTAAAACAATGTGATTCACAATGGCACTTGAGAATACTTTTAAAACAAATCCCCAATTTAAGTGATTCTCAGATAATTCCCTTTTACAGTAATAGCACAGTAGTGGGTACATCAAATATTGAACTTTTCTAAATTGCAGCATAAATTGCGAGAACTTGTAGACAGACACAGAAGACAGGTCCTCATCCTAGCTCTTCACATGTGTAATTCAAAGCAGCGATCGGCATTCTCTCCTTCAATTTGCAATCAACGCAGAGGACTGTGAAATGTGATCCATTCAAATGAGGCTATTTGAATCGGAATAATATACAAGATGGAGTGCATTATGATAATAGCTTTCAATTACAGCCACATATCTACATATCTATTTTCCTTAAGTTCTTAAATGTTGTAGAGAAGAGTGTTAGACCTTGGAGGACACTCAGGACACATAAGGCTGCATACATTTTTAAATCACATTCTCCCTATAGACCTACAGTTAGCTACTCTACTGTGTTTGAGCTCAATACCTGCTTCCATCAATATCTATGAATTATAACATCTGCTGAGCACTCTGAAATGATAAATACATTTTAACCTATCAATGCACTGATCAATAAGCTCAACTACAACTACCATGCTAATATGGGTCAGAATTTCAATGTCTGCTATTTTCAATGAAGAGGAATGATAGTCTGGTCAATACAATTAGCAGTGAGACAGTGAGAGGGGTGGGACTGGCCTTGGTAGAGGAGAGGAGAGGAGAGGAGAGGAGAGGAGAGGAGAGGAGAGGAGAGGAGAGGAGAGTTAGGCTGCTTTTCATTAGCGTCGTAATGCAGACTCGGTACATGAGATACGTGCAGCTTGAGTATTTGTGTTCAATGGGAGATTTACACCAAAATCTAGTCAAGGCACATCTGGGCAAGTCTAACAATGTGTGTTAGGGTAGAATGAGCATAGCAGCAAGGACCCTAGCTATTTGTGAAATGTCATGAAAAGAAACATAGAACATTCACAAGGACAATATATCATCAGTGTAAGATTTCGCAGAGGCTGCCAGGTAACATAGTCGAGGCAGAGTTCACATCTAGACAACACTACATCATCTCCCTCTGACTCGGCGACTATGGTTCAAGTAACGTACCTCTCCCCACCAACCCATCCCTGGACACGTGACGTGGCCCATGGGGAACTCATGTCAAGCGTGGCTGAACTCTGGGGGTCAGTGTGTCAGGGGGACAGTGACAGGTGACGCCACTCACTGACTCTACACCGCTGACCTCCGCCATTTTAAACAGACACAGACGACTGGAACAGAGTGGCTTCATGAATGTTAAAAGGCAACACAGTCACATCTGAGCACACTGTGATAAATACAAAGAGACAAGTGTGGAGGATGTGTTCGGGGTGTGTTGTGATTTAGAATAAAATCAGACTAATTTATATTATAAGATTCTGATATAAGACCAGGTCGCTGTTGAAAATGAGAACTTGTTCTCAACTAGCTTACCTGGTTAAATAAAGGTGAAATATATATATATATATGTGTGTGTGTGTGTTTTTTTTATAGGTAAGCCAATTAAGAACAAATTCTTATTTACAATTCAGACCTGTCAGGGACCAAGAACATCATGTATAACACACAGAAACAATATCATACAAACAACAGCCCAAAATATACATAATGCTGACTGATGCACAGTCAGTAACACATTCAGTAATACATGCCATAATGCATTCTGTAATGCATTCAGTAATGCATTCAGTAATACATTCCGTTTTACATTCAGTTATACATTAAGTTGTGCATTCAGTTATACATTCAGTTATACATTCAGTAATACATTCAGTAATACATTCAGTTATACATTCAGTAATACATTCAGTTTTACATTTAGTAATACATTCAGTAATACATTCAGCTTTACATGAAATTATACATTCAGTAATACATTCAGTTATACATTCAGTAATACATTCAGTTATACATTCAGTAATGTTATTTATCTGAGGGGCTCTTGTCTTGTTCATGGTGGTCCCATCACATTTTATACCAAATTAACATATACAACTAAACATTATACAACCAAATAGAACATTTTGAAATGTGCCCAAATACACAAAAATAATATTCACCACAGAAGTAGCTCTTCCCACGCTAGCTAGTTGTGTTGTCTTGACTCAGTTATCATTTTGAATAATGTATAGTCTATGATTGGGTGCACCCGTGATTTAGAGAGGTCAAAACTGCAGACTGGCACAGACCAAAAAAAGTAATTTGGAATCAAGGTTTAAGACAGTGTAATGAGATGTATAAATCATCATGAATATTCATTAGCAACCAAATCGAAAATAGCAATTCAAGTGTATACTGTTTTTTCTACTTCTTTTTAATCATTCAAAACAGAGAGGCTTATGTATATTCAAATAAACACCATTACTTCTGAAGAGGAGGAAAGTTTTCTTATTTTGTTTTTCTCTTTTCTTCTCTCAGTAGAATACATTTTCTCTTGGTGTGTATTTACTTCATTTGGAGGAATGGTGTTCACGCTTCGCTAATTATCATAATTATACAGGTTTCTATGGAAACCCACTAGTCCATTAGTTTGGATTCATTATGTTTTACCTTCCAGACAATTTTAATTGTTGTAATGCGAGATAAAAGAATATGCCTGCGGGCATAAAAAAAAACACTAGCTCACAATAATATTTGAACAGCTTCTGGAAGACTTCAGTTAGTGTTAAGAAGAACCGCTAAGGGTGGTCAGAGCTACGTTGGCCAGATGAAACCATATGCCAATCTTAGATAAGGACCGGACATCTTAGATAAGGGCCGGAGCCAATCAAACACCTGCCATAGCAATGATGATGCAGTATCTATCTTTGTTTACACAACGACCAGCACACGTCTTCATCTGAGAACTGGAAGCTTCTAACTGGGAGGGGACTCTACCTGCAATTTGTACTGTTCCCCAACCATTCATTTCATTTGACAACAGTGAAAGGTTATGTGTATGCTTCTAAATACATACTCTATTATTTATGTACCTACCACCTACCACTAGTCAAAGAATGACTGCGTGTCCATTATTCTTTATGAAGCCAATGTAATTAGTTGAGGTGACAATACAGTTTGTATGTATGGAGGTAAATAAAGCTCCTGAAGTGTCTTGACATCATTTCCAAACATATTATGTTTCTTCATAATAATAATGCAGAAAACTATAATGGCCTGGAATATTTTTTTTCCAATTATTGCAGTTATTTGAGGAGAGATGAAAACCATTACACATTACCAAATTGAAAATATATCTCACATTATTTCACAAAATTATAATTACTTAATAATTGCCAGGTCTATATTTTGTCAATTTCACAGAAAGTAATCTAGCTAGTGATGGTGACTGAGTCCCTACTCACTAAGCCTCTCCTTTCTAGAAACATGCATGTCCTCTGATTCTGTCATTAGGTCCACGGAGGACAAAGCTTAGATTCACACAGAACAGATAACTGATCTTAATCAGTCCTGGCAGCTAGAGTTGAGACCTGGACACATCCCTCAGTATTACTGTCTCATTGACCGCCTGATTACACAACGTGGGTCCCATGATAGATGACACTGCAGAAAAACTGGACATAAGACAGAGAGATTATGGAAAGAGAGGGAGAAAGAGACATGCTCTTCCAGAGAATATATGTGAAGCAGAGAGGGCAAAAGACTGAGAGAACGAGAGAGAGAGAGAGAGAGAAATATGGCAATAAAGAAAGTGAGAGAGTGAGAAAAAGAGAGAGAGAAATAGAGAGAAAGAGAGATAAAATATAGCGAGAGAGAAAGCAAGAGAGAGAGAGAAAGAAAGAGAATGAGAGAGAGGGAGAGGAAGAGAGAGAGAGAGAAAGAGAGAGAGAGAAAGAAAGAAAGAGAGAGAAATAGAAAGAGAGAGAAAATATAGCGAGAGAGAAAGAGAGAGAGAGAGAAAATATAGCGAGAAAGAGAGAGAGAGAGAGAGAGAGAGAGAGAGAGAGAGAGAAAGAAAGAGAAAGAGAGAGAAAGTAAAAGAGAGAGAGAGAGAGAAAGAGAGAGAGAGAAAGAAAGAGAGAGAAATAGAAATAGAGAGAAAATATAGCGTAAGAAAGATAGAGAGAGAGAGAGAGAGAGAGAGAGAGAGAGAGAAACAGAGAAACAGAGAGATCATTGAACACCCTTGTTTGGAGCTGTCCACTAGCAGGTGCTGAAACCTATGCACACGCACAACCTAATCCTATTTATCATCACTGACTGGGACAGAATGCATTTCTGAATGTACCAAACACAGTTCTAGCTCTCTATCTTTATAGATACCTCTCTCTCTCTCTCTTCCCTTTCCTCTCTCCTCTATCTCCGGCATTGTGTGCTATTTTCTAGCCTCCCTCTGCAGCGCGACCCTATCCCAGACTGAGACTACAGACTGGAGACTCCCAGCTCTATTTCCACGGCATCGTCCCCACCGTACCCTTTCCACTGTCCTTCAGTTGACCTTGGAGCCCTAGCTAGTGTGCCCCGTGTGGTTCGCAGTCATCATTGAGTTAACCCCCCGCCACACACACACACACACACACACACACACATTGACCAATCCCATAAATCAATAGTACATGGTCTCCGGGGTGAATGGAGGGAATGAACTGAGCGTGCCCAGTCACATGGAGAGGCTGTTGTCTTCAGGGAAAAACCATTTGCTTTGCCCCATCACGACTAGACCAATCAGCACTCATTAGAAGATGTGTGTGTATGTGTGTGTGTTCCGATCTATGATGTGTTCCAGTGAGGGATATGTGGGGAGGAGTGTATGTTAGTGAGGGTCAGGGGTCACACTTTAGAGCTGACCTGCTGGTTGTTTCATAGAGTTTACTGTGCACTGGGATCCTGGTCCACACACTGAAGGGTCCTGTGGTCTACAGTATGTGTTTCTGCCTCACCTCCTCCTCTGTGGGCTACAAGGACCATCTGTTCCCCCTCTCTAAACAGTCTCCAGTCATCTGGTCTGGCCCTCTGATCTGTGGTGTGACCCTCTCTGTCCTCCTCCATAGGCCCTCTCTGTCCCAGCCCGACACTACGGGGGTCGGGCTGGAGGGGCAGAGTCCTACACACACCAGTCTGCTGAGGGTTATCCAGGTGCCCCTACACTTGATATCACTTACTTAACTATAATTCAAATATATATATATTTCTACATGGTCAAATTAAACAATTCACATTGATAAACTCTAGCGTTAGATAGAGTAGATAACCCCTCCATAACCCAACCCCTCCATAACCCAACCCCTCCATAACCCAACCCCTCCATAACCCATCCCCTCCATAACCCAACCCCTCCATAACCCATCCCCTCCATAACCCAACCCCTCCATAACCCAACCCCTCCACATCACAGGGTTACAGTACTGTAGGATTAAATCAAAAATAGAGTAGCTAGTGTTTTCCCTCTATCTCCTCCATTCCCCCTGTCTCTCTTCTATCTCCTCCTCTCCTCCATTCCCCCTGTCTCTCCTCTATCACCTCATCTCCTCCATTCCCCCTGTCTCTCCTCTATCTCCTCCTCTCCTCCATTCCCCCTGTCTCTCCTCTATCTCCTCCTCTCCTCCATTCCCCCTGTCTCTCCTCTATCACCTCCTCTCCTCCATTCCCCCTGTCTCTCCTCTATCTCCTCCTCTCCTCCATTCCCCCTGTCTCTCCTCTATCTCCTCCTCTCCTCCATTCCCCCTGTCTCTCCTCTATCTCCTCCTCTCCTCCATTCCCCCTGTCTCTCCTCTATCTCCTCCTCTCCTCCATTCCCCCTGTCTCTCCTCTATCACCTCCTCTCCTCCATTCCCCCTGTCTCTCCTCTATCTCCTCCTCTCCTCCATTCCCCCTGTCTCTCCTCTATCACCTCATCTCCTCCATTCCCCCTGTCTCTCCTCTATCTCCTCCTCTCCTCCATTCCCCCTGTCTCTCCTCTATCTCCTCCTCTCCTCCATTCCCCCTGTCTCTCCTCTATCACCTCCTCTCCTTCCCCCTGTCTCTCCTCTATCTCCTCCCTGTCTCTCCTCTATCTCCTCCTCTCCTCCATTCCCCCTGTCTCTCCTCTATCTCCTCCTCTCTCTCCTCTATCTCCTCCTCTCTCCATTCCCCCTGTCTCTCCTCTATCCTCCTCCTCTATTCCCCCTCCATTCCCCCTGTCTCTCCTCTATCTCCTCCTCTCCTCCATTCCCCCTGTCTCTCCTCTATCTCCTCCTCTCCTCCATTCCCCCTGTCTCTCCTCTATCTCCTCCTCTCCTCCATTCCCCCTGTCTCTCCTCTATCTCCTCCTCTCCTCCATTCCCCCTGTCTCTCCTCTATCTCCTCCTCTCCTCCATTCCCCCTGTCTCTCCTCTATCTCCTCCTCTCCTCCATTCCCACTGTCTCTCCTCTATCTCCTCCTCTCCTCCATTCCCCCTGTCTCTCCTCTATCACCTCCTCTCCTCCATTCCCCCTGTCTCTCCTCTATCTCCTCCTCTCCTCCATTCCCCCTGTCTCTCCTCTATCTCCTCCTCTCCTCCATTCCCCCTGTCTCTCCTCTATCTCCTCCTCTCCTCCATTCCCCGTCTCTTCGTCTATCCCCAGGGTGAATGTCGGTGTGGCAGGATCAAAACTGGCGTCAGAGGAGAAAAGCACATTCAATCGTCTAGCAGTCCCAGAGGTCACCACTGTACTGTAGTCAGGTCTCCAGGCTACTGATCTCTATCAATAGGGATAAACTCAGTCAAGCCTCTGGAACATGTGGCCTTACTGAGATTAGTAAATCATTACAATGAGGGCATCTGCATTACACCTGCTAGAACTGTAAGTGAGGGATAGAAAGAGGGAGGGAGAGAGAGAGAGAGAGAGAGAGAGAGAGAGAGAGAGAGAGAGAGAGAGAGAGAGAGAGAGATGATAGGACACAATGGGACACGGTGGGCCTGGTACAGACTCAGAGAGAAGACTGCCATCATCTGGCCCCAGTTAAAATATGTCCCAGCAGCAGCCTCGTATTAGAGAGATAGATCTCTATCTGATTTGACTGTTTCATCCACTCAGTACTTTACTGGACTGGTCATAGTCCTGGTCATAGCATAGGTGCAGAGATGATTGACGTAATGATGTAATGTATAAGAATAAAATGTATAGAATTAGTCCATTTACTGTTAACAAGAAAGAGCTGTCTACATTTTTTGTATTTTCAGTATTTTCAAACTCAGTACCCAGGTTGGCCTGTAGAATATGGGATTTAAATGTAGAATCCCCTTCGTAATTCCAGTATGCATCAGAGGCCCATAGTCTAAAGCAGTGAAGAACGCCAGCACAACAGTCAGACAGGACTGGTGGCAACCTGTCAACACTCAGAATAGGACCCAACACTACAAACAATATCTCTGCTGCCAGCTCCCGCAATCATCACCTTGTCTGTGGAATGAGGGCTTGGGACTTGTATAATTGTAGGCTTACAGGCATATGTTAGTATTTATTCTGTTCATTGTAGAAGGCGTCTGACGTTGATTTACCTTTCAGCATATCATTGAAAAAGAAAATCAATAAAATTCACTTGAGGTTGCAGTCTGGCAGGAGTGGGGCCAGGCTGGGTTGGAAATGAATAGATCTGTGTAGGATGCTGGTGTGTGTGTGTGTTAGTGGAGTTGTGTGTGCAAGTGTGCGTGTGCACGTGTGTCAGCCAGGTATTATTCAACAACAAAACCTGCCGTGTTTACATGTACATAAAATGTATGATATTGGTCCGACGAATGTTCAAATTATTTAACTAGACAAGTCAGTTAAGAACACATTCTTATTATAATGTTGGCCTACCCCGGCCAAACCTGGACGCAGCCCTATGGGACTCCCAATCACAACCAGATGTAATGCCGCCTGGATTCACACCAGGTACTGTAATGACGCCTGGATTCACACCAGGTACTGTAATGCCGCCTGGATTCACACTAGGTACTGTAATGACGCCTGGATTCACACCAGGTACTGTAATGACGCCTGGATTCACACCAGGTACTATAATGACGCCTGGATTCACACCAGGTACTGTAATGACGCCTGGATTCACACCAGGTACTGTAATGACGCCTTGATTCACACTAGGTACTGTAATGACGCCTGGATTCACACCAGGTACTGTAATGACTCCTGGATTCACACCAGGTACTGTAATGACGCCTGGATTCACACCAGGTACTGTAATGACGCCTGTATTCACACCAGGTACTGTAATGACGCCTGGATTCACACCAGGTACTGTAATGACGCCTGGATTCACACCAGGTACTGTAATGACGCCTGGATTCACACCAGATACTGTAATGACGCCTGGATTCACACCAGGTACTGTAATGACGCCTGGATTCACACCAGGTACTGTAATGACGCCTGGATTCACACCAGGTACTGTAATGACGCCTGGATTCACACCAGGTACTGTAATGACACCTGGATTCACACCAGGTACTGTAATGATGCCTGGATTCACACCAGGTACTGTAATGACGCCTGGATTCACACCAGGTACTGTAATGACGCCTGGATTCACACCAGGTACTGTAATGACACCTCTTGCACTGAGATGCAGTGCCTTGGACCACTGTGCCACTCAGGAGCATGAAGACTGGAGAATGTTTAAATGAAGAATGTTTAAATGAAGAAGGTTTAAATGAAGAATGATGTAATGAAGAAGGTTTAAATGAAGAATGTTTAAATGAAGAATGTTTAAATGATGAATGTTTAAATGAAGAATGTTTGAATGAAGAATGTTTAAATGAAGAAAGTTTAAATGAAGAAGGTTTAAATGAAGAATGTTTAAATGAAGAATGTTTAGATGAAGAATGTTTAAATGATGAATGTTTAAATGAAGAATGTTTAAATGAAGAATGTTTAAATGAAGAATGTTTAAATGAAGAATGTTTAAATGATGAATGTTTAAATGAAGAATGTTTAAATGAAGAATGTTTAAATGAAGAAGGTTTAAATGAAGAAGGTTTAAATGAAGAATGTTTAAATGAAGAAGGTTTAAATGAAGGTTTAAATGAAGAATGTTTCAAGGATGAATGTTTAAATGAAGAACGTTTAAATTAAGAATGTTTAAATGAAGAATGTTTAAATGATGAATGTTTAAATGATGTGTGAACATCCCAAAAGAATGCTCTGTGCATTACCAGCAGCAGCGTCCTCTGTCATTGGTTGAGTGGATCGGCCGAGGCGTTTGATGTTATAGGAGGAGGGGAATATTGATCAGAGGATAAACAGAAACAAGCTGGCATGCTCCCTGCTCCCCCTCAATAGTTGAAAGATAGGATTTAGGCCGAGATTTCTGGGAATTGGATGTGCGATGTACATTTAATCTGTGAGTTGGGGGGGGGGGGGTGGGGGCGGGGGTGGAATGATGTTCACGTGGACCCAAGCATGAGAAACAGCCCTCTACCAATGAGAAGCTATCCTACTGTCCCTCTCTCATGTAGTGTTTGTGGCCATCTAGGATAACGTTTGCATGAGAACTGTACATCATCACCTTGATGATTATTGATGTTTGTTCCATTACACAGCTACTAGCTACATTCCAGAAGCATCAGGGACGTGTGTGTGTGTGTGTGTGTGTGTGTGTGTGTGTGTGTGTGTGTGTGTGTGTGTGTGTGTGTGTGTGTGTGTGTGTGTGTGTGTGTGTGTGTGTTTGCTAGTATTATATTATTCTGTAAGCATGACACAGAAAAATAAAGTTAAATGATGCACGTGACAATGACAATCCTCCTTTTACTGCCCATGTCGTTGCCATGACAAAGAACAGAACATAACTGAGGAGTGAATGGACCATGAAAAAAACAACACGGTGACAACAACACCTTTCAATCAATTCGTTGTTAACGCTGTGGAAACGTGTGTGTAGTTTTCAAAAGGCAATGCAACGATATGCCACGGGGGGAAAAAAACACATTAGAAAAGATAAACGCCATACTTTAGATGTAATATGTCCAGTCTATTGCTGTGTGTAGCTGTAGATGGCATAGCTAAGGGCTGTTATTTCCAGGTACCTTGTAGTACTGTGTAGCGGTGCTTTGTGGCGCTGTCCCTGGCTGTAGATGGCATAGCTAAGGGCTGTTATTTCCAGGTACCTTGTAGTACGGTGTAGCGGTGCTTTGTGGTGCTGTCCCTGGCTGTAGATGGCATAGCTAAGGGCTGTCATTTCCAGGTACCTTGTAGTACTGTGTAGCGGTGCTTTGTGGCGCTGTCCCTGGCTGTAGATGGCATAGCTAAGGGCTGTTATTTCCAGGTACCTTGTAGTACTGTGTAGCGGTGCTTTGTGGCGCTGTCCCTGGCTGTAGATGGCATAGCTAAGGGCTGTTATTTCCAGGTACCTTGTAGTACTGTGTAGCGGTGCTTTGTGGCGCTGTCCCTGGCTGTAGATGGCATAGCTAAGGGCTGTTATTTCCAGGTACCTTGTAGTACGGTGTAGCGGTGCTTTGTGGCGCTGTCCCTGGCTGTAGATGGCATAGCTAAGGGCTGTCATTTCCAGGTACCTTGTAGTACTGTGTAGCGGTGCTTTGTGGCGCTGTCCCTGGCTGTAGATGGCATAGCTAAGGGCTGTTATTTCCAGGTACCTTGTAGTACTGTGTAGCGGTGCTTTGCGGCGCTGTCCCTGGCTGTAGATGGCATAGCTAAGGGCTGTCATTTCCAGGTACCTTGTAGTACTGTGTAGCGGTGCTTTGTGGCGCTGTCCCTGGCTGTAGATGGCATAGCTAAGGGCTGTTATTTCCAGGTACCTTGTAGTACTGTGTAGCGGTGCTTTGTGGCGCTGTCCCTGGCTGTAGATGGCATAGCTAAGGGCTGTTATTTCCAGGTACCTTGTAGTACTGTGTAGCGGTGCTTTGTGGCGCTGTCCCTGGCTGTAGATGGCATAGCTAAGGGCTGTTATTTCCAGGTACCTTGTAGTACGGTGTAGCGGTGCTTTGTGGCGCTGTCCCTGGCTGTAGATGGCATAGCTAAGGGCTGTTATTTCCAGGTACCTTGTAGTACTGTGTAGCGGTGCTTTGCGGCGCTGTCCCTGGCTGTAGATGGCATAGCTAAGGGCTGTTATTTCCAGGTACCTTGTAGTACGGTGTAGCGGTGCTTTGTGGCGCTGTCCCTGGCTGTAGATGGCATAGCTAAGGGCTGTTATTTCCAGGTACCTTGTAGTACTGTGTAGCGGTGCTTTGTGGCGCTGTCCCTGGCTGTAGATGGCATAGCTAAGGGCTGTTATTTCCAGGTACCTTGTAGTACTGTGTAGCGGTGCTTTGTGGCGCTGTCCCTGGCTGTAGATGGCATAGCTAAGGGCTGTTATTTCCAGGTACCTTGTAGTACTGTGTAGCGGTGCTTTGTGGCGCTGTCCCTGGCTGTAGATGGCATAGCTAAGGGCTGTTATTTCCAGGTACCTTGTAGTACTGTGTAGCGGTGCTTTGTGGCGCTGTCCCTGGCTGTAGATGGCATAGCTAAGGGCTGTTATTTCCAGGTACCTTGTAGTACTGTGTAGCGGTGCTTTGTGGCGCTGTCCCTGGCTGTAGATGGCATAGCTAAGGGCTGTTATTTCCAGGTACCTTGTAGTACTGTGTAGCGGTGCTTTGTGGCGCTGTCCCTGGCTGTAGATGGCATAGCTAAGGGCTGTTATTTCCAGGTACCTTGTAGTACTGTGTAGCGGTGCTTTGTGGCGCTGTCCCTGGCTGTAGATGGCATAGCTAAGGGCTGTTATTTCCAGGTACCTTGTAGTACTGTGTAGCGGTGCTTTGTGGCGCTGTCCCTGGCTGTAGATGGCATAGCTAAGGGCTGTTATTTCCAGGTACCTTGTAGTACTGTGTAGCGGTGCTTTGTGGCGCTGTCCCTGGCTGTAGATGGCATAGCTAAGGGCTGTTATTTCCAGGTACCTTGTAGTACTGTGTAGCGGTGCTTTGTGGCGCTGTCCCTGGCTGTAGATGGCATAGCTAAGGGCTGTTATTTCCAGGTACCTTGTAGTACTGTGTAGCGGTGCTTTGTGGCGCTGTCCCTGGCTGTAGATGGCATAGCTAAGGGCTGTCATTTCCAGGTACCTTGTAGTACTGTGTAGCGGTGCTTTGTGGCGCTGTCCCTGGCTGTAGATGGCATAGCTAAGGGCTGTTATTTCCAGGTACCTTGTAGTACTGTGTAGCGGTGCTTTGTGGCGCTGTCCCTGGCTGTAGATGGCATAGCTAAGGGCTGTTATTTCCAGGTACCTTGTAGTACGGTGTAGCGGTGCTTTGTGGCGCTGTCCCTGGCTGTAGATGGCATATCAAAGGGCAGAATTCATGCAGTGTTTTGTTTCTCTGTGGACTGCATATTAAAGGTTGGATACTGTGATAATGTGTTGCTGTGTGTGTACGGCTCTATAGCTTAGCAGTGATATTGCATGTTGAAAGGTCAGACGGGGTCGGGTTCCGCTTCTCTTTAACACACCGTTTACCCTCTAACGCTTATCTCCTAATCACCGCAATTACCTGTTTGTTTGCTTGTTTGTTGGAATGCTATGTTTATATCCTACTGGCTGGCTGGAGCTGGCCCATTGGGGTGAAGGCTGGTTAGGATTATAGTGGTGTCTGTCTGTCTGTCTGTCTGTCTGTCTGTCTGTCTGTCTGTCTGTCTGTCTGTCTGTCCGTCCGTCCGTCCGTCCGTCCGTCCGTCCGTCCGCCCGCCCGCCCGCCTGCCTGCCTGCCTGCCTGCCTGTGTCAGGTTTGGTGTCAGGTTTATGTGTAGAGCTAGCAGTTGGTAATTACAGTGTGTACATAGAGCTGATCTCTTGTCAGAGGTGACAGGGAGCATGGGAACTTAGCAGTTAAACATTAACCCCTAGAGTCGATCTCACGCTGAAAACTAATTAGCATTACAAAAAAATCCCATCAAAATCTCTCTGTCAGTAAGATATATTTGTTTTTGCATGGGCTGATCTCAATCCACCACATACGCCGATGTCGGCCTTCAGCATCTGGCTGAGCTACAGCTCTGTCCATCTCGAGAATCGGTCTTCTCACGGAAACATCTGTAGTGTCCGAATGGTTTGGGCTAGAAATGATTTGGAATCTGTTCTCCGTTTTGCTCTATGATGCCCACAAGGTTCAAGAGAATCGTCTGAAGGAAACCTGATACAGACCAGAAAATATGAAATTAAAACACAAATATTTTTTGGGAACGTTTCTTTTCTGAGGATTTCCTTTATATCTCAGATGTACTTCAAGACACCTCAAACCAAACTTCCTTTTGATAGATTTTTGGACTATCTGTTTATCAATGTATGAAAGTGTTATTAAATGTGTTTCTATGGGCTAATAGCAATAAGGCCAAATTTAATGTTTCATCAAATAATTAAACATTTAAAACAATTACACCTACACGGTCCTAAAATGCCTAATCAAATAACTAAATCATCCATGGTATGACCATCTAAAAACAATTACACCTACAGGGTCCTAAAATGTCTAATCAAATAACTAAATCATCCATGGTATGACCATATTAAAACAATTACACCTACAGGGTCCTAAAATGTCTAATCAAATAACTAAATCATCCATGGTATGACCATCTTAAAACAATTACACCTACAGGGTCCTAAAATGTCTAATCAAATAACTAAATCATCCATGGTATGACCATCTTAAAACAATTCCATATGTTAGCTTAGTAGAAGTGTTTCACAGTATTACTTACCCGCCAGTGTTGTGATTGGCTGTGATATTCGCCTATTGATTTCTACTGCCGGAGTGGCATCTGTTGTCAAAATGGGGGAAGAAGCTGTTCTGACTTTGTGGCTGTGTTATCTAGTGGAAATCGCTATGCCATTTCCTGTTCGCTCAATTTGAGTTTATGTGAGAAAACAAGCACTGAATACTGTAAGGAATCATTGTCCCATCTAAAGTGTTGTAAAATATTTTCAAAACCAAAAGTATTGTTTTGACAGCTGCTACCAAACCAATAGTAAAGGGCTGTGTGTGCTTGTTAACTCTTTTAGTTTTGGTTTTGGTAGCATTATGTAGACCAAAGATGCTCTGCGTAACACAGAATGACCTTGACCAGGAAGCTGTGGGTGAGCTGCTTGGCAGGTTCACACACACGCATGCACACGTGTGTCCTCTCTCTTCCTCTCTGACCCAACATGTCCTCCTTCCATCATCTTAATGGTTCTTTTCTGTACTGCCTTTCTGGGTCAGCTATGCAGCATCATTCTCACTGAGAACCCATACTTCCTTTCCCTCTCTCTCTGTCTCTCTCTCTTCCTCTCTCTCCCACCCTCTCTCACACTCTCTCTCTCTCACACTCTCTCTCTCTCTCTCTCTATCCCCCTATTTCTCAATCTCTCTCCATCCTCTCACTCTCTTTCTCTCATTCTTGTGCGTTCTCTGTTGAAGAGCGTATATATGTCATCCATCCACTCACAGAGACAAAGGCACTGAGTTAATTACCCATCATTTAGAGCAGATGGCTGCAGACGATATGTAAATAGCCCTACGTGTGTGTGCATCACACACACACACAGAGAGAGAGAGAGAGAGAGAGAGAGAGAGAGAGAGAGAGAGAGAGAGAGAGAGAGTCACATGGGTGTGTGGAACAGGGTGATTGTTGGTTGAAAAGTGTTGTCAATTATTTGATTCCTCCCAGATAAATGGTTAATGACTGAAGCTGTAGACGGGTTGTGATTTAGCCACATTCTCACTGTAGATCATGAATGTTAAGGGATCTATTCCTTTGTTTTGGAATTGCAATACAAGCTTGTTTATACCTTGATAACTGTGTTGTATATTCTCCCCAAACTTTTTTTCAAATTTACACATTTTCACTTTTTATTGTGACTAAATCCCTCAAACTAGCTTACACATTTCAAGGCTGCATACCTACCACAAAAATAGAATGACCAATTAACCATTAAAAAAATATGAAGATGTGCTTTTGTAAAAATTTTCTAAGTTACACTTCATTCTAAAGTAGCTCTTAAATTCTGGAAGGGAAGTGGTGTTAAGATGTCACCCAAGCTGGATGTCTTTATTAATACTAAACATGAAGTGAGTTCAGATGTCACCCAAGCTGGATGTCTTTATTAATACTAGACATGAAGTGAGGAGGACAGAGGATCAATGGAAATGACCAGGCCTGGATGCACAGTGAGGGAGTGTAATCTACTGCATATTACGCAGTATTCTATAATACAGAAAATATGATATATAGAGAGAGAATGGCCTCTATAAGGCAGCAGTGCCCACCTACGCCCGGACCCTAAAGGACATCGCCCTCAACCGTAGCCCCAACACCTCACACAGGAGCAACAGATCAACGACACCCCGCCTAGACCAGCGAGACCCTCTTCCAGAACTGCGGGACCAAGCCTGTGGGACCAAGCCAATGGCATGTACCAGATGCGCAGCAGTCTCTGCTCACACTTACTGGTCTGAGGTCAAACCACACGACTAACAACATTAGACACTTTATGGAATACAAAGCCTTCACTATCTCATTCTGAAATATCCAAGGACTGAGGTAATCTGCCTTTGGCCTAAAGAGCAGGAACCTGGACTTCACCAAATAAATCAGAAACACAGACATTGTCATCCTACAAGAAACTTGGTATATTGGAGATGGACCCACTGGTTTCCCTCTAGGTTACAGAGAACTAGTAGTCCCATCCACCAAACTACCAGGTGTGAAACAGGGAAGGGACTCAGGGGGTATGCTAATTTGGTATAGAGCAGACCTAACTCACTCTATAAAATTAATCAAAACAGGAACATTTTACATTTGGCTAGAAATTCAAAAGGAAATGATCTCAACAGAGAAAAATGTCCTCCTGTGTGCTACATACAGTGTATCCCCCCACTAGAATCCCCATACTTTAATGTAAACAGCTTCTCCATCCTGGAGGAGGAAATCAATCATTTACATTTACATGTACTAGTCTGTGGCGACCTAAATGCCAGAACTGGACAAGAACCTGACACCCTCAGCACACAGGGGGACAAACACCTACCTGGAGGTGACAGAGTGTAGTGAAATGCTTGTGCTTCTAGTTCCGACAATGCAGTAATATCCAACGAGTAATCTAACCTAACAATTTCACATCCTCTACCTTATATACACAAGTGTAAAGGAATAAGAGTATGTACATAAAAAATATATATGAATGAGTGATGGTATAGATTGGCATAGGCAAGATGCATTAGATGGTATAGAGTACAGTATATACATATGAGATGAGTAATGTAGGGTATGTAAACATTATATAAAGTGGCATTATTTAAAGTGGTTAGTGATACATTTATTACATCCATTTTTCCATTATTAAGTGGCTGGAGTTAAGTCAGTATGTTGGCAGCAGCCACTCAATGTAAGTGATGGCATTTTAACAGTCTGATGGCCTTGAGATAGAAGCTGTTTTTCAGTCTCTCAGTCCCTGATTTGATGCACCTGTACCGACCTCACCTTCTGGATGATAGCGGGTGAACAGGCAGTGGCTCGGGTGGTTGTTGTCCTTGATGATCTTTATGGCCTTCCTATGACAATGGGGGGTGTAGGTGCCCTGGGTACATGCCCTCCTAGGTACAACTACAACAACATAACCAACAAAAACGGTTCACAACTCCTGCAGCTCTGTTGCACACTGGGAATGTACATAGTCAATGGTAGGCTTTGAGGGGACTCCTACGGTAGGTACATCTATAGCTCATATCTTGGCAGTAGTAATGTAGACTACTTCATCAGTGACCTCAACCCAGAGTCTCTCAGAGCATTGACAGTCAGCCCACTGACACATCTATCAGATCACAGCAAAATCACAATCTACTTGAACAGAGCAATACTCAATCATGTGGCATCAAAGCCAAAGAAACTGAATCAAATTAAGAAATGCTGTAGATGGAAGGAAAGTAGTGTGGAAACCTACAAAAAAACAACTAAGCAACAACAAATTCAATCCCTTTTAGACAACTTCCTGTACAAAATGTTTCACTGTAATAGTGAAGGTGAAAACTTGGTAGTAGAAAACCTAAACAGTATATTTGACCTCTCAGCTTCCATATCAAATCTAAAAATGTCAAACAGAAAGCAGAAGAAAATGAACAACAATGACAAGTGGTTTGATGAAGAATGTAAAAACCTAAGAAAGACATTGAGAAACCTTTCCATCCAAAAACATAGAGACACAGAGTCTACGCCTTCACTAAGGTGAATCACCAAAAAAATACAGAAATACACATCCACACAAGACATCAGAAATCAGCTCAATGTAATTGAAGAATCCATAGAATCTAACCACTTCTTGGAAAATTGGAACACACTAAACAAACAACAACACAGAGTTATCTATCCAAAATGGAGATGTGTGTATAAACCACTTCTCCAATCTTGTTAACTCTATAACAAAAAACAAACAGCAAAAACATATACATGATCAAATACAAATCTTAGAATCAGCTATTAAAGACTACTGGAACTCACTGCATTCTTCAATTACACTGAATGAACTACAGGACAAAATATAAACCCTCCAACCCAAAAAAGGCCTGTGGTGTTGATGGTATCCTAAATGAAATGATAAAATATACAGACCACAAATTTCAATTGGCTATACTTAAACTCTTTAACATCATCCTTAGCTCTGGCATCTTTCCCAATATTTAGAACTAATGACTGATCACCCCAATCCACAAAAGTGAAGACACATTTTTACCCCAATAAATATCAGGAGATATGCATCAGCAATAGCAACCTTGGGAAAATCCTCTGCATTATCTTAAACAGCAGACTTGTACATTTCCTCAGTGAAAACAATGTACTGAGCAAATGTCAAATAGACTTTTTACCAAATTACCGTACGACAGACCACATATTCACCCTGCACACCCTAATTGACAAACAAACAGACCAAAACAAAGGCAAAGTCTTCTCATTCTTCATTGACTTCAAAAAAGCTTTTGACTCAATTTGGCATAATGGTCTGCTATACAAATTGATGAAATGTGGTGTTGGGGGAGAATTATACAACATTATAAAATCTATGTATGTCACGACTTCCGCCGAAGTTGGCTCCCCTGCCTGTTCGGGCGGTGCTCGGCGGTCGTCGTCACCGTCCTACTAGCCGCTACCGATCCCTTTTTCGTTTGTCTGTTGGTTTTGTCTTATTAGTTTCACCTGTGTGTATTCTGGTTTATTAATTAGCTTCCCTATATGTAGTAGTTTGACCCGCCCTTGTTTTGTGCGGGATTGTTTTTTGTTACTCTGTTGGTTTTGGTTTCATGTTTGTATTCTCCGGACTGTTTGGTCCTGTGTTTGGGCTGGTCTGTTTTATGCGCCCTGTATGTTGGCGTGACCGAGAATAACTTACGATTTACCGAACCCTGCTCTCTGGGCCTGATTCCAACCCACCACTCCTAGTAGGCTGTGACAATGTACACAAACAACAAGTTGAAATTGGCAAAAAAAACACACAGATTTCTTTCCACAGGGCCGTGGGGTGAGATAGGGATGCAGCTTAAGCCTCACCCTTTTCAACATATATATCAACAAATTGGCGAGGGCACTAGAACAGTCTGCAGCACCCAGACTCACCCTACTAGAATCTAAATTATGATCTGGTGCTTCTGTCCCCAACCAAGGAGGACCAACAGCATCACCTAGATCTTCTGCATAGATTCTGTCAGACCTAGGCCCTGACAGACCTGGGCCCTGACAGACCTGGGCCCTGACAGACCTGGGCCCTGACAGTAGATCTCAGTAACACAAAAATAATGGTGTTTCAAAAAAGGTCCAGTTGCCAGGACCACAAATCCAAATTCCATCTAGGCACCGGTGCCCTAGAGCACACAAAATACTGTATATACCTTGGCCTAAACATCAGCGCCACAGGTAACTACCACAAAGCTGTGAACGATCTAAGAGACAAGACAAGAAGGGCCTTCTCTGCCATCAAAAGGAACATAAAATTTGACATACCAATTAGCATCTGGCTAAAAATACTTGAATCAGTTATAGAACCCATTGCCCTTCATGGTTGTGAGGTTTGGGGTCCGCTCACCAGCCAAGAATTTACAAAATGGGACAAACACAAAATTGAGACTCTGCATGCAGAATTCTGCAAAAATATCCTCAGTGTACAACGTAAAATACCAAATAATGCATGCAGAGCAGAATTAGGCCGATACCCGCTAATTATCAGAATCCAGAAAAGAGCTGCTAAATTCTACAACCACCTAAAAGGAAGCGATTCCCAAACCTTAAAGGAAGCGATTCCCAAACCTTAAAGGAAGCGATTCCCAAACCTTAAAGGAAGCGATTCACAAACCTTAAAGGAAGCGATTCACAAACCTTAAAGGAAGCGATTCCCAAACCTTCCATAACAAAGCCATCTTCAGAGAGATGAACCTGGAGAAGAGTCCCCTAAGCAAGCTGGTCCTGGGGTTCTGTTCACAAACACACACAGACCCCACAGAGCCTCAGGACAGCAACACAATTAGACCAAACCAAATCATGAGGAAACAAAAAGATAAATACTTGACACATTGGAAAGAATTAACAAAAAAACAGAGCAAACTAGAATGTTATTTGGCCCTAAACAGAGAGTACACAGTGGCAGAATACCTGACCACTGTGACTGACCCAAACTTAAGGAAATATTTGACTATGCATAGACCCAGTGAGCATAGCCTTGCTATTGAGAAAGGCCGCCGCAGGCAGACCTGGCTCTCAAGAGAAGACAGGCTATGTGCACACTGCCCACAAAATGAGGTTGAAAATGAGCTGCACTTCCTAACCTCCTGCCAAATGTATGACCATATTAGAGACACATATTTCCCTCAGATTACACAGACACACAAAGAATTTGAAAACAAACCCAATTTTGATAAACTCCCATATCTACTGGGTGAAATACCACACTGTGCCATCACAGCAGCAAGATACGTGACCTGTTGCCACAAGAAAAGGGCAACCAGTGAAGAACAAACACCATTGTAAATACAACCCATTATTATGTTTATATTCCTCTTTTTACTTTAACTATTTGCACATAATATGACATTTATAATGTCTTTATTATTTTGGAACTTTTGTGAGTGTAATGTTTACTGTTAATTTATATTGTTTATTTAACTTTTGCTTTTTATTATTATCTACATCACTTGCTTTGATAATGTTAACATATCTTTCTTTTGCCAGTAAAGCCCTTCAATTGAATAGAAAAACTGAAATTGAATTGAGAGAGAGAGAATCAATAGCACTGCTGGAAACACTCTTCTGCTCTCTGCTTCGCTCCGTAAATCAAGCCTTCTCTGCACCAATATTTTTTACAGCAGGATGTGTGTGTCGTGTGTGTGTTTGTGTCAAGTGTGTGCGGCGTGCGCGTGTGCATGTGTTGGTCTACTGGTATCACACCACTATCTCAGCCCATCTTGGTGAGTCATTACGCAGCTGTAAAAGCTGTGTTAGCATTCCACTGTATACGAATAGCATCCGTACCCATTGCTTACTTACCCTATAAAATCAGTTAGCATTTATACCCATCTTTAACCCTATAACATCAGTTAGCATTTATACCCATCTTCAACCCTACAAAATCAGGTAGTATTTTTACCCATCTTTAACCCTACAAAATCAGGTAGTATTTAAACCCATCTTTAACCCTACAAAAGCAGTTAGCATTTATACCCATCTTTAACCCTACAAAATCAGTTAGCATTTATACCCATCTTTAACCCTACACAATCAGTTAGCATTTAAACCCATATTTAACCCTACAAAGGCAGTTAGCGTTTAAACCCATCTTTAACCCTACAAAAGCAGTTAGCATTTAAACCCATCTTTAACCCTACAAAAGCAGTTAGCATTTAAAACCATCTTTAACCCTACAAAAGCAGTTAGCATTTAAACCCATCTTTAACCCTACAAAAGCAGTTAGCATTTATACCCATCTTTAACACTACACATCAGTTAGTATTGAGACTAGCAGCAGTTATCACCTTGCAAGAGCAGGCCTTTATGACACAGCCATTTCCAGCCATGACATTCCCTTGAAAAGGAATAGAACGTAACAGACAGACAGCAGGTGTTCAGATGGAGGTGTTTACTAGCTCACAGCAGGAGGTCGTGTTTATAGCTAATATCTGTCAAACGTACTGCTGAACATTTGGCCTGTTACAGATGGACTCCTGTTCATTTTGTGGTCATTATAATATCTCCTATATTTTCCATCCCACATTAGAAGTTATATTGGTCATACTGCATTTGTTAAAGTGCAATAATTGAATCAATTAGAATAATCTGCAGCTTTTATTTGGAGGTGATAAAAATGTAGGCGTACACGTTGTTTGATAATATACATTCTTTAATTGAATCTAAACGTGACAGTATTATATGAAACAAAGTGAATGCAGTGAATGAGGGCCATTTAGTTTGACAGCTGCCCCGCTACTTTGTCTTATACTGCGAGCGACTCATCTCTCCATTGCTCTGCAGCATTACCATTGCTATCTAGGCAACATGACAACACATCTCATACTGCTGATGAAAACACAGCAACTAGAATGCTTCTTCATTTAAAACAGGAGATTTTCATCACCAGGTACATCCCAGAAATGGAATGACTTCCGTTCCTAGCAATAACAATGAAGGTAGACATTAAAGATATTTGTGTGAACTTGTTAAATCAGTAAATTGACATTTATATGACATTTTTCGTTAGTCAAAGAAATGCAATACAGATTATGTTTTCTGTAATGATCTGTCTTCAATTCTCTTTTTCCAAAGCTAATCAATCAATTGTTTTCTAAGAATTAATAAAATGAAAGATAATATTTCTGCAAATCAGAGAATCTGTCACACTTTTCTCTTGACATATTTTCTCTTGTGACTCTCATAATATATTATATGTCACGAATAAATGTACTTTCTACCTACAACAGATCTTTCCACAAATTTGGAACAATTAAATGATTGTTGTTCTATTACAAGCCTATGTGGATGTGTGAAAATGGAATCCATCGTCTCAACAGCGTGCATCAAAACAACGAGGGCCTCTACTGGTAGAGTAGCTGTACTAACTACCACCTCTCGTTTTTTCTTCTCTCTCACTCTCTCTTTCTCTCTCTCTCTTTCTCTCTCTCTCTCTCTCTCTCTCTCAACAAATAAAGACTTTTCAAATGTCATATCATGTCTACATACAGTGTTGTAATTATGTGCAAATAGTTAAAATACAAAAGGGATAATAAATCAACATAAATATAGGTTGTATTTACAATGGTGTTTGTTCTTCACTGGTTGCCCCTTTTCTCGTGGCAACAGGTCACACATCTTGCTGCTGTGATGGCACACTGTGGTATTTCACTCAGTAGATATTAGAGTTTATTTAAATTGGATTTGTTTTTTCAAATTCTTAATTTAAAAATATATATATATTTCACCTTTATTTAACCAGGTAGGCAAGTTGAGAACAAGTTCTCATTTACAACTGCGACCTGGCCAAGATAAAGCAAAGCAGTTCGACACAAAAAACAACACAGAGTTACACATGGAATACACAAACATACAGTCAATAACACAATAGAAAAGTATATATACAGTGTGTGCAAATGAGGTAAGATAAGGGAGGTAAGGCAATAAATAGGCCATAGTGGCGAAATAATTACAAATTAGCAATTAAACACTGGAGTGATAGATGTGCAGAAGATGAATGTCCAATCAGAGATACTGGGGTGCAAAGGAGCAAAAAAAAAATAACAGTATGGGGATGAGGTAGTTGGATGGGCTATTTACAGAAGGCCCTTCTTGTCTTGTCTCTTAGATTGTTCACAGCTTTGTGGTAGTGGCGCTGATGTTTAGGCAGAGGGATGTATAGGGTATGAATAGTTTTTTGTGTGCTCTATGGCAATGGTGTCTAGATGGAATTTGTATTTGTGGTCCGGGCAAATGGACCTTTTTTGGAACACCAATTTTCCATCAATTTGTATAGTAGACCCTCATGCCAAATTTAGTCAAAATCTTTTGGGAAATCAAAAAAGCATGAGAAGACTTTGCCTTTGTTTTGGTTTGCTTGTTTGTCAATTAGGGTGTGCAGGGTGAATACGTGGTCTGTCGTACGGTAATTTGGTAAAAAGCCAATTTGACATTTGCTCAGTACATTGTTTTCACTGAGGAAATGTACAAGTCTGCTGTTTAAAATAATGCTGAAGATTATCCCCAAGGTTCCTGTTGACGTATATCCCCCGGTAGTTATTGGGGTAAAATTTGTCTCCACTTTTGTGGATTGAGGTGACCAGTCCTTAGTTCTAAATATTGGGGAAGATGCCAGAGTTGAAGATTATGTTAAATAGTTTAAGTATAGCCAATTGGAATTTGTGGTCTGTTTCATCAAATTTTATTTCACCTTTATTTAACCAGGTAGGCAAGTTGAGAACAAGTTCTCTTTTACAATTGCGACTTGGCCAAGATAAAGCAAAGCAGTTTGACACATACAACAACACAGAGTTACACATGGATTAAAACATACATACAGTCAATAATACAGTCTAAAAATACGTCTATATACAATGTGAGCAAATGAGGTGAGATAAGGGAGGTAAAGGCAAAAAAAAGGCCATGGTGGCGAAGTAAATACAATATAGCAAGTAAAACACTGGAATGGTCGATTTGCAGGGGAAGAATGTGCAAAGTAGAGATAGAAATAATGGGGTGCAAAGGAGCAAAATAAATAAATACAAATAGTGGGAGAGGTAGTTGTTTGGGCTAAATTATAGATGGGCTATGTACAGGTGCAGTCTGTATATTTTATCATTTCATTTAGGATACCATCAACACCCCAGAGGCCATTTTTTGGTTGGAGGGTTTATATTTTGTCCTGTAGCTCATTTAATGTAATTGGAGTGGATTCTGGTAGTCTTTAATAGTTGATTCTAAGATTTGTATTTGATCATGTATATGTTTTTGCTGTTTGTTTTTTGTTATAGAGTCAACAAGATTGGAGAAGTGGTTTATCCATACATCTCCGTTTTGGATAGATAACTCTTCATGTTGTTGTTTGTTTAGAGTTTTCCAATTTTCCCAGAAGTGGTTAGATTCTATGGATTCTTCAATTACATTGCGCTGATTTATTCAGTGTAACGAACTTCTTCTTCGTCTGATGAGGAGTAGGAAGGATCAGACCAAAATGCAGCAATGTAAGTGTCCATGATAATTTATTATATCAGAACATGAGAAACACAAAATAACAAAGTGAGGGAAAGAAATGAAAATCTAAACAGTTCTGTATGGTGAAAACACAGACACAGAAAACAACTACCCACAACAAACACCAGGTGGGAACAGGCTACCTAAGTATGGTTCTCAATCAGAGACAACGATTGACAGCTGCCTCTGATTGGGAACCATACCAGGCCAAACACATAGAACTATAACACACAGAACAAACATAGAATGCCCACCCCAACGCACTCCCTGACCAAACTAAAATAGAGACATAAAAAAGGAACTAATATTGTGACAGACAGGCTGTTCCTTCTTTTTCATTAGTGTATTTCTGTATTGTTTCAGTGATTCACCATAGTGAAGGCGTAAGCTCTGGTTTTCTGCGTCTCTATGTTTTTGGATGGAAAGGTTTCTCAATTTCTTTCTTAGGTTTTTGCATTCTTCATCAAACCACTTGTCATTGTTTGTAAATGTTCTTCGGTTGTCTGCTTGACATTTTTAGCTTTGATAGGGAAGCTGAGAGGTCAAATATACTGTTTAGGTTTTCTACTGCCAGGTTTACACCTTCACTATTACAGTGAAACATTTTGTCCTGCAAATTGTCTTAGAAGGAATTTAAATGATTATTGCCTAATTATTTTCTGGTAGATTAGGGATGAGGGGTTGTAGAGGAAGCGGGAGGGAGGAGACACACAGGGGGAGGGGGAAGTTAGGGTTGAGGGGTTGTAGAGGAAAAAGGAGGGGGAGACACAGGGGGAGGGGGAAGATAGGGTTGAGGGGTAATAGAGGAAGCGGGAGGGAGGAGACACGGGGAGGGGGAAGATAGGGTTGAGGGGTAATAGAGGAAGCGGGAGGGAGGAGACACAGGGGGAGGGGGAAGATGGGTTGAGGGGTAATAGAAGAAACGGGACGGAGGAGACACGGGGAGGAGGAAGATAGGGTTGAGGGGTAATTGAGGAAGCGGGAGGGAGGAGACACGGGGGGAGGGGGAAGATGGATTGAGGGGTAATAGAAGAAGCGGGAGGGAGGAGACACAGGGGGAGGGGGAAGATAGGGTTGAGGGGTAATAGAGGAAGCGGGAGGGAGGAGACACGGGGGGAGGGGGAAGATATGGTTGAGGGGTTGTAGAGGAAGCGGGAGGGAGGAGACACGGGGGAGGGGGAAGATAGGGTTGAGGGGTAATAGAGGAAGCGGGTGGGAGGAGACACAGGGGGAGGGGGAAGATAGGATTGAGGGGTAATAGAGGAAGCGGGAGGGAGGAGACACGGGGGGAGGGGGAAGATAGGGTTGAGGGGTTGTAGAGGAAGCGGGAGGGAGGAGACACAGGGGGAGGGGCAGATAGGGTTGAGGTTAATAGAAGAAGCGGGAGGGAGGAGACACACAGGGGGAGGGGCAGATAGGGTTGAGGTTAATAGAAGAAGCGGGAGGGAGGAGACACACAGGGGGAGGGGAAGATAGGGTTGAGGTTAATAGAAGAAGCGGGAGGGAGGAGACACGGGGGGAGGGGGAAGATAGGGTTGAGGGGTTGTAGAGGAAGCGGGAGGGAGGAGACACACAGGGGGAGGGGCAGATAGGGTTGAGGGGTTGTAGAGGAAGCGGGAGGGAGGAGACACACAGGGGGAGGGGGAAGATAGGGTTGAGGGGTAATAGAGGAAGCGGGAGGGAGGAGACACGGGGGGAGGGGGAAGATAGGGTTGAGGGGTAATAGAGGAAGCGGGAGGGAGGAGACACGGGGGGAGGGGGAAGATAGGGTTGAGGGGTTGTAGAGGAAGCGGGTGGGAGGAGACACAGGGGGAGGGGGAAGATAGGGTTGAGGGGTAATAGAGGAAGCGGGAGGGAGGAGACACGGGGGGAGGGGGAAGGGGGGGCAACACTTGTAATCGGATCATTGGCTGAAGTGAGTTGAGTGGATGTGATCAATAGAAACTGCACATGCAGCAGAGAGCTCTTAATGGCCCATAATCTCCTTCACGTCTGACAGGGAGGGAGGGAGTCACAGGAACAGAGGGGCTGCATCACATTATACACATATTCTCACTTTATGCTCACACACACACACACACACACACACTCTGTCAGGTTTACAGAACCCACACCACCAACATGCACACAGACAGACAGACAGACAGACAGACAGACAGGTGATCACTCATGGTCGAATATGATTGTCCTCCTGGTAGGTCCTGCTTGTGGGTCTTCAGATGGCTGAAGAGGCCAATCCGGGAGCCACATATTTTGGTGCATTGTGGTAAAGGGTTTGTGGTGGTGGTGGGTGGGTGGTGGTGGCTGTGGCTGTCTTCCCAGCTGATCCTCATGATGTTTCGGAGGCCTCTTTCGTAGTGAGACTCCAGGGCTTTAATTAAGGTGTCTGCTGAATGTGGCCCATGTTTCTGGCAGTTGAGTGGGGAGCAACACTGCTTTGTAGACCAGGATTTTAGACTCTTTTTTTAGACCCAGGCGAATGCCAGACCCAGGTGAATGCCAGACCCAGGAGCATGTCAGACCCAGGAGCGTGCCAGACCCAGGAGCGTGTCAGACCCAGGAGCGTGTCAGACCCAGGAGTATGCCAGACCCAGGAGCGTGTCAGACCCAGGAGCGTGTCAGACCCAGGAGCGTGTCAGTCCCAGGAGCGTGTCAGACCCAGGAGTATGCCAGACCCAGGAGCACGTCAAACCCAGGAGCATGTCAGACCCAGGAGCATGTCAGTCCGAGGAGCATGTCAGTCCCAGGAGCATGTCAGTCCCAGGAGCATGTCAGTCCCAGGAGCATGTCAGACCCAGGAGCATGTCAGAGCCAGGAGCATGTCAGTCCCAGGAGCATGTCAGACCCAAGAGCATGTCAGACCCAAGAGCATGTCAGACCCAGGAGCATGTCAGACCCAGGAGCATGTCAGTCCCAGGAGCATGTCAGTCCCAGGAGCATGTCAGACCCAGGAGCATGTCAGACCAAGGAGCATGTCAGTCCCAAGAGCATGTCAGACCCAAGAGCATGTCAGACCCAAGAGCATGTCAGCCCCAAGAGCATGTCAGTCCCAGGAGCATGTCAGACCCAAGAGCATGAACGCCTTTGCGAAAGCATCCAGGACGCACTAAAGGTCCTCTTCTGAGTGGGCAGTGATGGCGTTATCACACTGGAGCTCCACATTGAAAGTGTTGATGAGTTTGCTCTTGTCCTTGAATCTGTTGAGGTTAAAGAGTTTGCAAATAAGACAGACAGACAGACAGACAGACAGACAGACAGACAGACAGACAGAGAGATCGACAGACAGACAGACAGACAGACAGACAGAGAGACAGACAGACAGACACTATGCCTCTCTCTCACACACACACCAACCCTAACTCCCCTGAATCCTAGCCTGCTAGTATTTCATTTCTCTGTGTTTCATTTTATTTCAAATGCATTGTATTTCAGACCCCTCACAGCCATGGCCACCACCAGCCTCCCCTCCAATTCCCCTGCTAACACACACCCCAACACAGAAGATGCCTCATTTCCCGCTGGGCTACTACCCCTCCACAGGAGGCTGCTGAGGGGAGGATGGCTCATAATAATGGCTGGATTGGAGCACTCCACCTCCTGTGTACCACTGTCATATCAATAGGATGGACAGGAAGCAATGACGTCATCACTACGCTGCCTCCTATCGTGATATACATTACTACTCAGCCCCTGGACTAGTCCTGCTGAACTCACATCCCATTCACACTTCCTGTCTGAAGACTCAATTTGTCCCCGCTCTGGATTAAACATACATGATGGTGGGTCAACTGTGGTGGGCCATGTGTCATGTTGGGCTATGTGTCATGTTGGGCTATGTGTCATGTTGGGCCATGTGTCATGTTGGGCTATGTGTCATGTTGGGCCATGTGTCATGTTGGGCTATGTGTCATGTTGGGCCATGTGTCATGTTGGGCTATGTGTCATGTTGGGCCATGTGTCATGTTGGGCTATGTGTCATGTTGGGCCATGTGTCATGTTGGGCCATGTGTCATGTTGGGCTATGTGTCATGTTGGGCCATGTGTCATGTTGGGCTATGTGTCATGTTGGGCCATGTGTCATGTTGGGCTATGTGTCATGTTGGGCTATGTGTCATGTTGGGCCATGTGTCATGTTGGGCTATGTGTCATGTTGGGCCATGTGTCATGTTGGGCCACCGCCTGGTCTAATATGCAGATAGAGATCTGGTGAAGTAAATACACTGGGAGTCCAGGTGTCACGATCGTCGTATGGAGTAGACCAAAGCGCAGCGTGGTGAGAATCCATTATTTTATTGAATGATGAAAAAACACAAAGAACACTTACACAAAAACAACAAAAAACAACCGTGACGCTATGACAACGATTGCAGACACAGGCAACTACACATAGACAATAACCCGCGAACTACAATACAACACAGGCTACCTAAATATAGTTCCCAATCAGAGACAACGACAAACACCTGCCACTGATTGAGAACCATATCAGGACAAAACACAAACTAGACATACAACATAGAATGCCCACTCCTATCACACCCTGACCAAACAAAACATAAAAAAACAAAGAACGCAAATCATGGTCAGAGTGTGACACCAGGACTGCATCCTAAATTACACCCTATTCCCTACATAGAGCACTACTTCTGACCAGAGCACTGTGGGCCCTTTGTGCACTGGCCAAACGTAGTACATTATTTAGGACTTCTAGGTCCTAAATAAAAGAGGACAGTAGAGCAGCAGAAAGGCATTAACCTGACCCCTCAGGGCAGAGCAGAGCTGTGTGGATAGGCTACGGCAGAGTTATGATGGTCTGGACATGTTGAAGTGTCCTAAAATAACACTCTACCTGCCTGGAAACCAATTACAAGGGTGTGTGTCTGAAATGGGCTCTGGGCAAACTTTTGGGCTCCGGGCAAAACTACTGTAGTGTACTATATGGGGATTGGGGAATAGGGTGTCATTTGAGAGTCACAGGGGGTAGCCGAGAGAAGGATTCTGGGATGAAAATTGAATTAACTGTCATTAGAACTGAGGGTCATGTGATCGTTGGCAACACTATTACAGTGTTCTCATTAGTTCTCACAGTGAAATGGATACAGACATGTAGAAATTACTCTGGAGACATTGATTAGGATGAAAAGGCACATTTCTGCTGAATCATACTGGTAAATGTTGTTAAGGCCAGTGGTGGGTGTGTTGGTACAGTATATCAGGGAAGGTTATCAATGATGATAATAATATCAATATGTTTTCTACAGACTATGGAAATTCATGCAGATTGTCTGAAAGATTTGAGATACTATTCTTCTTCAAATCATAAAGACAAATGTGTGACTTTTTGACTAGAAATGAATTCATAAGAGACACACAATGAAGAGATTCAGAGATGAAAGATTCTGTTTATGAAAAAGTTCACAAAACTCCATCTAAACTTGCAATAACATCAGCTCATTCCTTGTGATGTTTGTGATTTGTTATTCCGTATGTGTTTGTTTATTTGTGAGTTTGCATTTGAGACTCAAGGCCGCATGCTGTGAAAACTAAAAGCTGTGAATGGAATATTAACACAGAGATAGTGTACTAGAGGGGCCTGTCCTAATTTACAGAGTAGCAGAGAGAGGCAGCTAAACATCAGTTGCAGTTACAGAGGGCACCCACCCCATGGGGAGTAGCAGAGAGAGGCAGCTAAACATCAGTTACAGAGGGCACCCACCCCATGGGGAGTAGCAGAGAGACATCTCAGATATGAGTGCATTTGCTCTTTTCCTGTTTTGGGGATATTACATTTATGTGGTCAACATTTTATTCATTTTCACAACTCTGCATTTATGTAGAACAAAGGGCAACAATGTTAGTCAATTTAAGCACAGACGAAACAACCAAAAAGTCACTAGTGGAGTGTACACACAGTGTACACACAGTGTACGCACAGTTCAATTACAGTTGCATCTGCATCATTAGTGCAGTTGTTGAGGCATTACAGAGAGTGATAGTATAAATGCCAAACGCTCATGTTTGTCTTATTGTGTGTAGCATAATGGCATCTTCAATGCTGTGATCTATATCATATCATTACTGTGTGTTGGAGAGCATGTTCAGGCTCCACTTTTAACCCAAAGATAATGATATAACCATGGCAACGCAGATAGCTTGTCTAGAAGCAATCTACACATTACTGTCACTCAAATCCCAATTCCAAAAAAATAGGACATAAAACTCCATGGAATCATTCAAGCAGGGTTGGAATTACTCATTGTTCCTTTGTGGGGTGCTCTGAACATAGTAGGATGGACTGACGGTAATATCACCGGGGTGCCCATGTGGATACTTCAATGCTTACTGGGGGGGTCCCTGATTGGGTATTTTGGCATTTTATTAGGATCCCCATTAGCTGTTGCAAATGGACAGACCTCACGGACAGACCTCTCCCCATCTTTATAACCATTTAATCAATATGTTTTGACCATGACGGTTTACAATCCAAGGTAACACTAAGTAATTTTGTCTCCTGAATTTTCTCAACAGCCACATTATTCATTATCAGATTCAGCTGAAGTCTAGAACTTAGGGAATGATTTGTACCAAATGCAATGCTCTTAGATTTAGAGATGTCCAGGACTAGTTTATTACTGGCCACCCATTCTAAAACTGACTGCAACTCTTTGATTAGGGTTGCAGTGATTTCACTAGCTGTGGATGCTGACGCGTATAGGGTTGAATCATCAGTATACATAGACACAAGTAAAAACAGAAAAGAGTAGAGGGCCACGAGAGCTGCCATGCGGTACACCATACTTTACATGTTTAACATTAGAGCAGCTTACATTAAAGAAAACCCTCTGTGTTCTATTAGATAGATAGCTCTAAATCTATGATATGGCAGAGGTTGAAAAGTCTTAACACATAAGTTTTTTCAACAACAGGTTATGGTCAACAATATCAAAAGCTGCACTGAAATCTAACATTACAGCTCCCACAATCTTCTTATCAATTTCATTCAACCAATCATCAGTCAAGATATGACAAATAGGAGTGGCAATATAGTCCGCTACTCAGTAACTTTCCATCTAAGTTCTCAATATTAGTTGGTTTCTCATTATTGATGGACCACAATATTTTTTCCACCTCACCCACATTACTTTACAGAATTCAAAATTACAATGCTTTCCTTTCATTATTAGGTCTGTTATGAATGAATATGATGGCTCACAGTTTCTTGTTGGCATTTCATGCCTAAGTCTGCCTACTTTGCCAATAAAATAGTCAGTCAAGTAATTGGCAACATCATAAGTTAAAAAAAAAGAGATATCTGATTCAACGAAAGATGAAGTTCACTTGGTCTTTCTGCCAATTTCATTTAAAGTATTCAATAACTTTTTAACATCCTATTTCATGTAATTTGTCTTGGTTTCATAATACCATTTTATTCTTCGTCTTGTACAGTTTAGTCACATCATTTCTCAATTTATAGTAAGTTTTCCAGTCAGATGTGCAGCCTGACTTATTCACCACTCCTTTTGCCTCATCCCTCTCAACCATACAGCGTTTCAACTCCTCATCAATCCACGGGGTGTTAACAGTTCTAACAGTCAGTTTCTAAAAATAGGTACATGTTTATCAATAATTGGAAGAAACTATTTCATAAATGCATCAAGTGCAGTGTCTGGATGCTCTTCATTATAAAAAAATTATAATTTGGTCTGATGTGTGTATCTTCAACATAGAAATCACCACAATACTTTTTGTATGACCTCTTATACACTATTTTAGGACCAGTCTTTGGAACTTTGACTTTTGTAGATATGGTCACTCTATTATGGTCAGTACATACAATGGGTATGGATACAGCTTTAGAGCAGAGTGCTGCAGTATTGATAAAAAGGTGATCAATACATGTGGATGATGTTGTTCCTGTACTGTTTGTAAACACCCTGGTAGATTGATTAATAACCTGAACCAGATTACAGGCACTGGTTACAGTGAGCCACTTCCTCTTGAGCGGACAGCTTGATGAAAACGACTCTATATTCATAAAATAGACCTCTCTGTTAACATCAAACACATTATCAAGCATTGCACACATATTATCCACGTAATGAATGTTAGCACTTGGTTGCCTATAGCATCACCCTAAAAGAAGAGACTTTAGATGAGGCAGGTGAACATGCAACCACAACACTTCAGCAGCATTAGAGATGAGATCCAGGAATATGGCTCTGAACATATACAACAACACCTCCCCCATAGGCATTCCTGTCTCTTTTAAATGTCATATCCCTGTATTGCTACTGCTGTATCATCAAATAAATTATCTAAGTGAGTCTCAGAGATGGCCAATATATTGTTATGTGATTTGATCAAGCTATTGATTTCATAAACGTTTTTTCAAATGCTAGATTTATTATTATGGGCTATTTTTAGCCCTTTCCTCGGAAGCTTATTGGAGGTAGACATAATATGAAGAAAAAAAACACCCATGGCATGATAAAAACATTGTTTGGCTAATAGAGTCAGTCAATCAGGCACTTGTGAGTTTCAGTTGGTGTATGTGTGTGTGATGTGGGGCTGAAACTACTGACCCGGAAGCTTGGCTCTCTCATTCCTCCCAGTCTTTTGGGAGGGAGGGTGGACAATGAGCCTGTCATAGAGGATGTAAGCAATGTCCCATGCTCTCTGGCAGCTTTCATGGCTAAGATAAGTTATTTCTGCCTCTGGCGCACAGCTTCCGATGGTTACTCTTAAGTTCTTGGCTCTCTCTAGAACAGCCATCTTATCCTTAGACCTTTGGGAACTTGACCACTATCGGCCTGGGTCTGTCACCTGGGCTGGTTACAGGTTTTCAGACGTGTGGGCACTCTCCATCTGCAGCGTTTCAGTAATAATTTCTCTTACTTTCTCCACAACCTCAGCCCAGTTATCATGTAAAGACTCTGGTATGCCATCCACAACAATGTTATTGCTCCTGGATTGTCCCTCTACTCCCCACCGGCTTTGGATGTCATGGTAGCAACGTAGGCTAACACAAACAGCAGGGTTTTAGACAGCCACAAGCCCGGGACAATCTGCAGTCTCAGCCACAAGGCCTAACCGCATCACAGGCTGTGTTCAAGCTTTCAGGAAACATTGCTAACTTGATAGCAGCTAGGCTACCTGCTACGCCAAGCATCTCTTCACACTTTTGGTTGGCAGGATCCCTGGACAGATAGCAGCATACCCAGCAACTGATGCTAACCACGTTGCAAGATCCAAATTCAAAAGGTAGCCAGTAACCAAACTTTTTGAATAGAACACTTTAGAGACTTTCAAAACAACAAACCGAGCTCTCCCTTGGTATTGGGTTTCCCAACACCCTTGGGCACCCTTTGACCCCCTGATTCCAACAGCTCTGAACTGACAAACAAAAACATTCTTTGAAATAATGTCAGGTTGTCACCCTAAGATCACTAAATGTCACTGAGCATGGTCATCAATACGCCTCATGTCAAGGTTGGGCTTGTAGGAGAGACCAGACGTGCCGGGGCCGAGAGTGTGGAAACATTCAAAACAGAATCGAGAGAAATGTCAGTGGTGCAGAGCAGAGGCGTGACCTAACCTTGCCCCCAGCCATGTCTTGACAAGTCTTCAATGCAGCTGAAACTTCAAAGGAATCAGAGGAATCCAGGAGACAAGTCTCCTTTCCTCTCATCTCATCTAATCCCTACGCTACAGGATTTCTGCTCTGAAAATGACATTTTGGGGCTTGTTAAAGGCATCCCTTTGGAGACGTTTTGACGAGTTCATTGGCAACACAACAGACTAATGAACACAACCAATTTGAGTCAAATATACACAACTACTGTATAATAGCTGCATAAGCTCCACAAATACAATAAGGTAATCCACATCACAATACAAAAGCCTCCACAACATCATCATCGGGTATTAGCTGAGCTAATAGAGTAGAGATCAGAGGTCATGCTCTCTATTGTTAAATCTGCCGCAAGCTAATTCAACCTCTGAACGAAACTGACATTAGCATATTCGGCCCTTTGTGCATCTCAACAACACTGCCACGTGCAGCTAGCACCCAGTAATTGTGTTAAGCGTTCTGCTATTCTATTCTACAATTATTAGTGGCCTGCTTTGGTTTCCCTCACAGAGGAATGCAGGGAGAGAGTGTGCGGGTCCTTTCAGAGGCTGTCTGCAGAAAGCCTGATGGATGTACAAATGAACAGGCAGAGGAGGACAGAGAGGAGAGTCCCAATCCAGAGCCTCCTCCAATATAATTACAACTCTTTGTCACACACAAAGAGGGTTCTCTCTCTTTCCCCCTCTCTCGCTCGCTCTCTCTCTGTGTAAAGGACATCCTTGGCAAGCCGGCATTAATTGCTCAGACGAAGGTGCAGTTTGCACAACAAGTGTCTGTGAGCTGTGTATAATTGCACGTGGAGGGTTTGGAGGAGCTGTTGGGTAACGAGGTGCTATTGTGCCTTTTATACAAAGGAGACAAATCACAGGACATGAAACACACAGCATTACTTCAAATAGAACCACTACACACTGCAGTCCATGGGTCCAAGTTGCAAATGATACAATGGCACTATCTAGTGGACATATACTAAAATACAATACGCATGTACCTCAGGAACTGTATAGTCCCTTCAAACTCAACTCTGGACATCAAAGCCAGTTGCATTGTTCCCTTCAGGGACTTATTTAGACCAGGGACACCAGGTGTGTACAATTAATTATCAGGTAGAACAGAAAAGGCCGGGTAAGAGTTCAGTACCCCTGGTATAGTCCATCGAGTGGCTTTTACGATACTGAAAATGGAGTTAGTGTGATGCAGTTTGAAATAAATGATACTTCCTTACTTCTGTAAATAACTGAAAGGTTATTTATTTTGGCACTTTGTATTAGAGAATACAATAGAGTAGGGGCTGGCAACAGGCGGCCGGCCCGCAACTGATTTTTTTGGGCCCCCAAAGTTTTTAGTAAATGTATTTTTATTTATTTTTGGTTTTGGCAAAAAAATAAAAATAATTAAATGGTAAAATCACCAGGAATTCAGCTAAAAATGAGTTTAATTTAGGAAATCTGTTCCCAAGTATTCCCACAAATAAATAAATAAAAATGACGTAATCGTGTCTCAATGTAATCAAGGTATGAAATTATTGTTATTTTCATTATAATTATTTTCCGTCCCCCCAACCATTCGGCCCATGGCTGTATCTAGCTGCCTTCCCCTGCAATAGAGTAGCAACTAAAGGAGACATTGGTACAGTAGGCCTATAGGTCAAACCACAGGGTAGACAGGAAGAAATGGTTCATGGCTGAATGTTAATTCAACTATCAAAAGTTGCATTCTCCCTCCCAATGTCCAACACAACAGAAAACATGGGCATCAATGGAAAATAGCCTTTATAGAGCAGAAACAGGAAATGCCTTGGTGTGTAATTACAGTCTATTACTTACAGATGTCATCAGACAGACACACAGAGCAGATCATGGCTTTAAGTAGGATAGGAGGGCTGTTATCTAGCATAGTCATAGCTAAAGTATGTCCTCATAGACTAAAATACTGCACTTCCCTTGTCTCCTGACATTCAGGACTATACTGATCCGCAAAGGACTTGCTTTTGAAATATAATTAGTCATATTCAAGAACAGCGAATAAAGACGTCAAGTGGTTTCGCCTGCAGTATCAGTCATGATGAAGGAGAGTGGAAGAAGCCATGCTATTGGGACACAGCTTATGACGTGTCAATTGTGGGCATTTTTTATCAGTGAAAGTTAAAAGCTGGGAAAAGTCTTAGGTGGATCCTTGGGACGTGCAACTCTGACGTTGCCCCATTGAAGTTGAAATGTAAAATGGCTACGGTAAGGGTTAAGGTTAGGTAAGGGTTAAGGTTAAGGATTTAGGCTAGGGACATCCCAAGGATACCAGATAGCACTAAAAGCTGTTATATTATAGGATCACGTGCAGAAACAACAAATGGATGACAACAGTGGGTACTAGTGTTGTAACCCTTCATGCATTTCACTTGATTTGGGGTCAGTTTTTAACAAGAGAAGGTGAGTCTCAACTGTTTCTCAGGTCTAACTTCCAGTGTGTACCCATTCAGCAGAGCTCCAAGCACAATGTTATGTTATGTTCAATTCCCGGGAAGTAACAACTCAGAAGCATTTGTTTCACTAAACAGGGGTAATGTTTATTTTCGCTAGCGAGACACCTTGAGGAGAAAATGCTCACTTCCTTGGTGATGTTCAGCTTTCAGGAAACCCCTCTGTTACACCAAGCAGCAAATGGGCAGCAGGCTGAAGTCACTCCTAACCACTGATCTATGATCAGATATATCTTTCATCCCCCTCATGGTTTAGGTTAGGGTGTGGGGTAAAGTATCTGATCTGATCCCAGATCTGTGGTTAATGGTAACTTCTACCTGGAGCCAGGAACGCTAGGGGAGGAGGGTCATCCCAAAAGCGTTATAGAGTTCTTCAGAGACAGAGAGCCTGGGGCCTGCTCAGTGAGGTGAAACATTACCCAACGTTGCAGATGGAAACAGAATGTCTAGAGCTGGCAAGATTCCCTGATTCCCAACATAACAGAGAATCCTATCTACTCTACACAATGCATTTGCTATCTGAATGTTGTGTAACGTTGAAGCCTCCTGAACAGGCCCCAGCTTTAGCCTGAGGTACGGTACAGTACATTAACAACAGAATAAAAGACAAGTTACCGACAGCTACCAAGGCGACAGCTACCAAGGCGACTGTTACCGCAGAGCAGATTTCTCCTCAGACAAATGCACTTCAGAGTTACATAATAATCATGAGAAATTAAACAAATATGTGCATTACCTGCCGTTCACCCAGCTCACTACATCATCCACCTCATCGTTTGATACACAGAAACAGATGCAGAAATAAAGGGGCGGGAGTAAGGGCCGGGTTCGTCTAATGATTGGCATTATTTTGGGCGTGTCCTGTCATTTCTCTCACCTGTCAATCAATCACAAGCCGAGTGCAGATTCAAGTAAATGATTTTGTTACACATTATACCTTTTTTAATCTTGTCTGAAGGTGCTGAAGTTCATGGGGGGAGGGGAACTACATTTTTCGTCCCCAAAATTTGGGAGGTATTAAAAACATAACAAAAAACGACAACTAATCTGGTGAAAGCCTCAGAAAAAGCAACTACACTGGTTAGTCAGTTAGTTATAACAAACAGAAGTCCAGAGAGAAAGTGCTTTTAGAGAGTTATTGGAGAGTTAAGGGTATTGGTAGAGGCTGTTTTAGAAGGACTGAAAGTGCTTTTAGAGAGTTATTGGAGAGTTAAGGGTATTGGTAGAGGCTGTTTTAGAAGGACTGAAAGTGCTTTAAGAGAGTTATTAGAGAGTTCAGGGTATTGGTAGAGGCTGTTTTAGAAGAGAGTTTAAAGTGAGTAATGTTCTTTCCTTTTTTCCCCAGACAGGAACACTGGGGTACATCACCAGAGAACTGATACAGGCGAGTCCGTCGTCGTGTTCAAGTCACGAGATACGACGTCGTCGTCTTGTTGTTGTTGTCTTCAGCAGAAAAGATGGCAAAACCCTTAGTTTCCGTGTGGTTAGGCTAATTATTTAAGGTCCTATGTCATTTTTGCCTTCTAGTAGGGAGTTCTCTGTATGGTTACTGTTGATTTCTATTCCGCTCCTGAGGAAAGAAAGAGAGAGAGGGGAAAATAAACCAAATTAGAGGATGCATAAGTGGGAGGGGGAAAAAAACACATGGAATGCTGTTAGAAAACATCCTCAGGGAAATTAGTATTTTTTTGACTGAATCGCTTGTCCTCTGTTTATGTGATAAAAGCTCAGTGATGCAAGACATTGCAAGTTAAACATCTAAGGGCCAAATCCCCAAGGAACATACATGCACTTCACTTCAACATTTGTGTATGTCACACAGTGGTGTCAACTGAAGAGTTCTACCAAGATGAGTTCTTGCTTGTGGAACTCTGAGTGACGATTCAAACTCTCCTTTCTTTCAAAGGCTAGTTTCTGTAACTGTAATCCTCATAATGGCTGAGTGTTCCCTTAACTGTTAATGATGACGGGTGACTGATTTTCACCAGCTGATGACGACTAGGGCTGAGAGCATGGGCAGACCAGCTGATGACGACTAGGGCTGAGAGCATGGGCAGACCAGCTGATGACCACTAGGGCTGAGAGCATGGGCAGACCAGCTGATGACGACTAGGGCTGAGAGCATGGGCAGACCAGCTGATGACGACTAGGGCTGAGAGCATGGGCAGACCAGCTGATGACGACTAGGGCTGAGAGCATGGGCAGACCAGCTGATGACGACTAGGGCTGAGAGCATGGGCAGACCAGCTGATGACGACTAGGGCTGAGAGCATGGGCAGACCAGCTGATGACGACTAGGGCTGAGAGCATGGGCAGACAAGCTGATGACGACTAGGGCTGAGAGCATGGGCAGACCAGCTGATGATGACTAGGGCTGAGAGCATGGGCAGACCAGCTGGCTGGAGTGTATACAGACATATTCAAGCTCTCCCTATACCAGTCTGTTGTCCCCACTTGCTTCAAGATGTCCATCATTGTTCCTGTATCCAGGAAAGCAAAGGTAACTGAACTAAATGACTATCGTAGCACTCCCTTCTGTCATCATGAAGTGCTTTGAGAGGCTACTTAAGGATCATATCACTTCCACCTTACTCGCCGCCCTAGACCAACTTCAGTTAGCATATTACCGCAACAAATCCACAATGACACAATCGCCATTGCACTGCACACTGCCCTATTCCAACTGGACAAGAGGAATACCTATGTAAGAATGCTGTTTATTGACTACAGCTCAGTATTCAACACCATAGAACCCTCCAAGCTCATCACGAAGTACAGAGCCCTGGGACGAAACACTTCCCTCTGCAACTGGATCCTGAACTTCCTGACGGGCCATCCCCGGGTGGAGAAGGTAGGAAAAAACACTTCCACTACACTGATCCTCAACACAGGGGCCCCACAAGGATGCGTGCTCAGCCCCCTCCTGTACTTCCTGTTCACTCATGACTGTGTGGCCACGCACGTCTCCAACTAAATCATCAAGTTTGCTAACAATATAACAGTGATAGGCCCGATTACCAACAATGACAAGACAGCCTATAGGGAGGAGGTGAGAGCCCTAGCAGAGTGGTGGCAGGAAAATAACCTCTCCCTCAACGTCAAGAAAACAAAAGGAGATGATCGTGGACTTCAGCAGATAATGTTGACGAAGCCACAGTGGAGAGGGTGAAACGCTTTAGGGCTGTCTCTGACTAAAATAATTATTGGTCGACCGAGTCTTCCTGTTCTCTTGACCAATCAATTGGTCAAATGTTTAAATTTATATTTCCATATAGAGACATGTGTTTGAATAAAATCTAAAGTTTGGAGAATGACACAAATATTAATTTCCACAACGTTTGCTGCTTCAGTGTCTTTAGATATTTTTGTCAGATGTTACTATGGAATACTGAAGTATAATTACAAGCATTTCATAAGTGTCAAAGGCTTTTATTGACAATTACATGAAGTTGATGCAAAGAATCAATATTTGCAGTGTTTACCCTTCTTTTTCAAGACCTCTGCAATCTGCCCTAGCATGCTGTCAATTAACTTCTGAGCCACATCCTGACTGTTGGCAGCCCATTCTTGCATAATCAATGCTTGGAGTTTGTCAGAATTTGTGGGTTTTTGTTTGTCCACCCGCCTCTTGAGGATTGACCACAAGTTCTCAATGGGATTAAGGTCTGGGGAGTTTCCTCTGGGGAGTTTCCTGTTTTGTTCCCAGACCCACTTAGTTATCACTTTTGCCTTATGGCAAGGTGCTCCATCATGCTGTAAAAGGCATTGTTCGTCACCAAACTGTTCCTGGATGGTTGGGAGAAGTTGCTCTCGGAGGATGTGTTGGTACCATTCTTTATTCATGGCTGTGTTCTTAGGCAAAATTGTGAGTGAGGCCACTCCCTTGGCTGAGAAGCAACCCCACACATGAATGGTCTTAGGATGCTTTACTGTTGGCATGACACAGGACTGATGGTAGCCCTCACCTTGTCTTCTCCGGACAAGCTTTTTTCTGGATGCCCCAAACAATCGGAAAGGGGATTCATCAGAGAAAATGACTTTACCCCAGTCCTCAGCAGTCCAATCCCAGTACCTTTTGCAGAATATCAGTCTGTCCCTGATGTTTTTCCTGGAGAGAAGTGGCTTCTTTGCTGCCCTTCTTGACACCAGGCCATCCTCCAAAAGTCTTTGCCTCACTGTGCGTGCAGATGCACTCACACCTGCCTGATGCCATTCCTGAGCAAGCTCTGTACTGGTGGTGCCCCGATCCCGCAGCTGAATCAACTTTAGGAGACAGTCCTGGCGTTTGCTAGACTTTCTTGGGTGCCCTGAAGCCTTCTTCACAACAATTGAACTGCTCTCCTTGAAGTTCTTAATGATTCAATAAATGTTTGATTTAGGTGCAATCTTACTTGCAGCAATATCCTTGCCCGTGAAGCACTTTTTGTGCAAAGTAATGATGACGGCACATGTTTCTTTGCAGGCAACAATGGTTGACAGAGGAAGAACAATGATTCCAAGCACCACCCTCCTTTTGAAGCTTCCAGTCTGTTATTCGAACTCAATCAGCATGACAGAGTGATCTCCAGCCTTGTCCTTGTCAACACTCACACCTGTGTTAACGAGAGAATCACTGAGATGATGTCAGCTGGTCCTTTTGTGGCAGGGCTGTAATGCAGTGGAAATGTTTTTTGTTTTTGGAATTAATTGCAATTCATCTGATCACTCTTCATAACATGCTGGAGTATATGCAAATTGCCATCATACAAACTGAGGCAGCAGACTTTGTGAAAATGTATACTTTTGGCCACGACTGTACATATGCACTGTGCTTGTCTGATGCTTTTAGCACACTGTTTGATTAAATAATTAAGACACAAATGACTCAAGAAAGAGCCCGATGGTCACTCTGTAAAAATCATTTACAGTGAGTGTCTGTGTGATAGGCACACGTTGTCTCGCTCTCCTCCCTAATGCCACGAAAAGGTACCACAGCACAGCGTTTATTGTGCTGTCTGTGCTGAAGCTGTAAATCATTTCAGCCATTTAGTTTCTTACTTGTTTCTGACTGAAAAGTTCTGTTACAGAAATCCCTAATTTCCTCAAGAAAAACATTCCCTATTCGCTCAACCCTTGCGCTCTTTACGTGAAACATGTAAGCATCGCATGCATGTGACCAATAAGGCCTGACCTATAGTCTGTCATAATCACATCAATAAATAAGTTATAACAAACTCCCAACACAGTAACCCGGATGTAAAAGGGGACATGAAAAAGAAACTTGAAACGAGCAAATGTTTACTGGTTGCTCAGGAGGGAAAGAGGAAGTCAGATCTGTGGAAACCATTTGACTTGATGAAGAAAATGGAGGGTATAAAGAGCGAGAGCTGAGTGCATATTGTGTGTGACAAACCGGTGCAGTTAGATTACAATATTATCTTTCTGCCTGTTTGGAACAGCGAACACTAAATACATGATAAGTAATACCAGTCTGTTCTAATGAAACCATTTTTAAAAAGCCTTTATTACAGCATAGAAAAGATTAAAAACAGCCAAAACTTTGAAATTGCTTTATCTGACATTTTTCCGTTGCATGAGGCTTGGTGCTCACGCTTTGCCTACTCAGCAAACAGATGCTGTGGCTATAATTCATCATTGTGCAGTATTCAATGTGGAACTGCTCATCTATTTAGAACATTCCAAAGAACAAGCAGAATAAACTAAACGTCGAACGTCTGTATATCAAAAATAAAACCCATTTTGGTTTGTAACCCTGAAAAAAAAATGGCCTTTGAACTCACCAAATTGAGCTTCCTGTGTATACAGTATACCGTATTCTAATCAAGGGTTCATCCTATATCCTATAACTACTGCTGTACACAGCTTTTCTATTCATATACTGTCTAAACACCCCATACACATCTGACATCGCTCATTCTGATATTTTTCCATTTTATTTTGGGGATTTGTTTTGTATTGTTCGGTATTACTGCACTGTTGGAGCTAGAAAACAATTTCACTGCACCTGCGATAACAATCCGCAAAATATGTGTACTCAACCAACATGTTACTTAACCCAAACCTTTCCCATACCACCCCCAACACACACACACTCCCCTCTCCTTCCGCAAATACACCCCTGCTGATCATATCTCTGGTTGTGCTGGATGTTTGTGCTTTATTGACTCCATGGAGCCATAAGAAATGCAGGCCTGTAAGTTTACTCCCACAACCATTAATTTACTGACATACACAAATACTGGCCTAGCTGCAGTGCATTTCTCTCCCTCGCTCACACGCATGCAGTGGTCAGTGTCAGTAGGCACAGCAGGGGAAGGCCCCAGTGAGACCTGGGCCTCCAGTGTAACTCCATCAAAATAGAGAGGCCACTGTCTGGGGCTGGAGGCTGACCTGTTCTGGGTGGCTGGGGAAACAAAGGCCTCCACAGCATGTCTGTGTCCACCTAAGGCCACCCACTCACGTCCACCCACTCACATCCACTAGAGATGGACATGAGTACAAGTTCTTGAACAGATGTCAAAGCTCGGTCTTTAAACAGAGATGCCTTTTTTTTCGTGCTGTACAATTATTTGGTGGAATGTGCTTTGTGGCTGCCCGAATGGGCAAGTGAAAGGTTGTCATGGAGACAACGTTTATTAGCTTTTACTCTCGTGTTCCATTTGTACATTTGCGGGACACAACAAAACATGACATAAATAACACAGTGCACACAGCTGTTCTCCCTAAATTCCATTTCCCCTCAGTGTCTCATTCACTCAATTGCATTCCGACCGCTCCTCCCCGTTAGGCCGACAGAAATGAAATGCCTATAAAAACGTATCTAACCGATGGGACAGACAAGCTATATTCTTTGTCAAATGATGACAGTTCAATCGCAAATTCGAAACGGACTGGTTGATTAAAGTAGAAAAATATGTTCCAACAACGCGCTGCAGTTTTGGATTCATTGCGTCCCATCTGCTTTCCACTTAAGATACTTTGTGAACTGCTAGTGCCATTTAGAATTGGTTAGCCTAGGCTATAACCCACCCTAAATATAGACAGGTTCCACTCAGAAAATAGGCAAAAAGATTAGTTTGATAAAGACAAAGAGTGTATTTTTCATCAGAATCATTAAGCATTGCCTACTCAGCAAACAGGTGCTGTGGCCATAATTCATCACCATGCAGTATTCAATGTGGAATTGTTCATCTATTTAAAAAATTCCAAAGAATGGGTAGAATAAACTAAATCGAATGTCTGTATATCGAAAATAAAACCAATTTTGGTTTGTAACCCTGAAAAAAATGGTCTTTCAACTCGCCAAATTGAGCCCTGTTTGAAATGATCACTGAAAATATCTGCCTCAGGCACAAGATGCGCATCACTTCACACTGGCAACATTTTCATTTAGAAAAATATTCTGTTCTATTTTAGTCATGTTTTTTTTTTTAACTATACAATAGGTGTGTCTTGACTGTTATAAGGGCTCAAGAAATAAGAGTGTCTTGTCTGCTAAAATAACAAAAAAAGGCTGTCATTGCACAGCCATAGGCTTCTACAAGCAGTAGCCACCTCAGCAGTGGCTCCTGCTTGTAGAAGCCTATGGCTGTGCAATGACAGCCTTGTTTTGTTTATATATACATACATATATATATATATATGTGTATTATATATATACAGTGCCTTGCGAAAGTATTCGGCCCCCTTGAACTTTGCGACCTTTTGCCACATTTCAGGCTTCAAACATAAAGATATAAAACTGTTTTTTTTTGTGAAGAATCAACAACAAGTGGGACACAATCATGAAGTGGAACGACATTTATTGGATATTTCAAACTTTTTTAACAAATCAAAAACTGAAAAATTGGGCGTGCAAAATTATTCAGCCCCTTTACTTTCAGTGCAGCAAACTCTCTCCAGAAGTTCAGTGAGGATCTCTGAATGATCCAATGTTGACCTAAATGACTAATGATGATAAATACAATCCACCTGTGTGTAATCAAGTCTCAGTATAAATGCACCTGCACTGTGATAGTCTCAGAGGTCCGTTAAAAGCGCAGAGAGCATCATGAAGAACAAGGAACACACCAGGCAGGTCCGAGATACTGTTGTGAAGAAGTTTAAAGCCGGATTTGGATACAAAAAGATTTCCCAAGCTTTAAACATCCCAAGGAGCACTGTGCAAGCGGTAATATTGAAATGGAAGGAGTATCAGACCACTGCAAATCTACCAAGACCTGGCCGTCCCTCTAAACTTTCAGCTCATACAAGGAGAAGACTGATCAGAGATGCAGCCAAGAGGCCCATGATCACTCTGGATGAACTGCAGAGATCTACAGCTGAGGTGGGAGACTCTGTCCATAGGACAACAATCAGTCAGTCGTATATTGCACAAATCTGGCCTTTATGGAAGAGTGGCAAGAAGAAAGCCATTTCTTAAAGATATCCATACAAAGTGTTGTTTAAACTTTGCCACAAGCCACCTGGGAGACACACCAAACATGTGGAAGAAGGTGCTCTGGTCAGATGAAACCAAAATTGAACTTTTTGGCAACAATGCAAAACGTTATGTTTGGCGTAAAAGCAACACAGCTCATCACCCTGAACACACCATCCCCACTGTCAAACATGGTGGTGGCAGCATCATGGTTTGGGCCTGCTTTTCTTCAGCAGGGACAGGGAAGATGGTTAAAATTGATGGGAAGATGGATGGAGCCAAATACAGGACCATTCTGGAAGAAAACCTGATGGAGTCTGCAAAAGACCTGAGACTGGGACGGAGATTTGTCTTCCAACAAGACAATGATCCAAAACATAAAGCAAAATCTACAATGGAATGGTTCAAAAATAAACATATCCAGGTGTTAGAATGGCCAAGTCAAAGTCCAGACCTGAATCCAATCGAGAATCTGTGGAAAGAACTGAAAACTGCTGTTCACAAATGCTCTCCATCCAACCTCACTGAGCTCGAGCTGTTTTGCAAGGAGGAATGGGAAAAAATGTCAGTCTCTCGATGTGCAAAACTGATAGAGACATACCCCAAGCGACTTACAGCTGTAATCGCAGCAAAAGGTGACGCTACAAAGTATTAACTTAAGGGGGCTGAATAATTTTGCACGCCCAATTTTTCAGTTTTTGATTTGTTAAAAAAAGTTTGAAATATCCAATAAATGTCGTTCCACTTCATGATTGTGTCCCACTTGTTGTTGATTCTTCACAAAAAAATACAGTTTTATATCTTTATGTATGAAGCCTGAAATGTGGCAAAAGGTCGCAAAGTTCAAGGGGGCCGAATACTTTCGCAAGGCACTATATATATATATATACGTATATACAGTGGGGCAAAAAAGTATTACATACATTTAAATATATATACATATATATATATACACACACATATAAATATATACATATAAATATACATATATGTGTATTTTATATATACATACATATGTGTATTATATATATATATATACATACATACATACATATATACAGTGGGGCAAAAAAAGTATTTAGTCAGCCACCAATTGTGCATGTTCTCCCACTTAAAAAGATGAGAGAGGCCTGTAATTTTCATCATAGGTACACTTCAACTATGACAGACAAAATGAGAAAAAAAATCCAGAAAATCACATTGTAGGATTTTTTATGAATTTATTTGCAAATTATGGTGGAAAATAAGTATTTGGTCAATAACAAAAGTTTATCTCAATACTTTGTTATATACCCTTTGTTGGCAATGACAGAGGTCAAACGTATTCTGTAAGTCTCCACAAGGTTTTCACACACTGTTGCTGGTATTTTGGCCCATTCCTCCATGCAGATCTCCTCTAGAGCAGGGATGTTTTGGGGCTGTTGCTGGGCAACACGGACTTTCAACTCCCTCCAAAGATGTTCTATGGGGTTGAGATCTGGAGACTGGCTAGGCCACTCCAGGACCTTGAAATGCTTCTTACGAAGCCACTCCTTCGTTGCCCGGGCGGTGTGTTTGGGATCATTGTCATGCTGAAAGACCCAGCCACATTTCATCTTCAATGCCCTTGCTGATGGAAGGAGGTTTTCAGTCAAAATCTCACGATACATGGCCCCATTCATTCTTTCCTTTACACGGATCAGTCGTCCTGGTCCCTTTGCAGAAAAACAGCCCCAAAGCATGATGTTTCCACCCCCATGCTTCACAGTAGGTATGGTGTTCTTTGGGTGCAACTCAGCATTCTTTGCCCTCCAAACACGACGAGTTGAGTTTTTACCAAAAAGTTATATTTTGGTTTCATCTGACCATATGACATTCTCCCAATCTTCTTCTGGATCCTCAAAATGCTCTCTAGCAAACTTCAGACGGGCCTGGACATTTACTGGCTTAAGCAGGGGGACACGTCTGGCACTGCAGGATTTGAGTCCCTGGTGGCGTAGTGTGTTACTGATGGTAGGCTTTGTTACTTTGGTCCCAGCTCTCTGCAGGCCATTCACTAGGTCTCCCGGTGTGGTTCTGAGATTTTTGCTCACCGTTCTTGTGATCATTTTGACCCCACTGGGTGAGATCTTGCATGGAGCCCCAGCTCGAGGGAGATTATCAGTGGTCTTGTAAGTCTTCCATTTCCTAATAATTGCTCCCACAGTTGATTTCTTCAACCCAAGCTGCTTACCTATTGCAGATTCAGTCTTCCCAGCCTGGTGCAGGTCTACAATTTTGTTTCTGGTGTCCTTTGACAGCTCTTTGGTCTTGGCCATAGTGGAGTTTGGAGTGTGACTGTTTGAGGTTGTGGACAGGTGTCTTTTATACTGATAACAAGTTCAAACAGGTGCCATTAATACAGGTAACGAGTGGAGGACAGAGGAGCCTCTTAAAGAAGAAGTTACAGACAATCTGACTTGTTTGTAGGTGACCAAATACTTATTTTCCACCATAATTTGCAAATAAATTCATTAAAAATCCTACAATGTGATTTTCAGGATTTTTTTTTCTCATTTTGTCTGTCATAGTGTATGTATATATATATATATATATATATATATATATATATATATATATATATATATATATATATATATGTGGCAATTTAACAATTAGGATTTGTTATCTGTAATGGTTATGATTAATTAGGCATTGGTGCGATCTGTTGGCATATAGATAAAATGTACACATTTTTTCTTTCAGTCGTGTAAATCGGAAAAATGTCATGCGAGTTCTCCAGTCTCAAAATGTATAGAACGCCCATCCCTAACATCAACTCACCCACATCCACCCACCCACCCACCTACTCACATCCACCCACCCACCTACTCACATCCACCCACCCACCTACTCACATCCACCCACCCACCTACTCACATCCACCCACCCACCTACTCACATCTATCCACCCACCTACTCACATCCACCCACCCACCTACTCACATCCATCCACCCACCTACTCACATCCACCCACCCACCTACTCACATCCACCCACCCACCTACTCACATCCACCCACCCACCTACTCACATCCATCCACCCACATACCTACTCACATCCACCCACCCACATACCTACTCACATCCACCCACCCACCTACTCACATCCACCCACCCACCTACTGAACTCATGCACTGAAGGGTTAACTTGGGGGACTGCCATATTGACACTGACACACACATCCCACAGACAACATTGACAACATTGACAAACACACCTGTGCAAATATTTCAATCTACTGATCTAGGTCTATACTGTTCATCCTGTATACTGTCTCAGTCTCCACAGTTAACTTAGCATTGTTAGCTTCAAGCCTCGGAGATGACATGCTACAGACCACTCCACTTGACAGCCCTCAGAGTGAGAGGAGATAGGCCTAACAATGTGGGTCAATTAACCTGGTCAGGCTTTGGGAAAGTGAGCCAGCGAGGGTTCTGTCAGGACCTGTGTTGTCATGTAGAGGGGTCAGGGCTACAACAGCAGAGCCTCTCACCTGCCCCACACTAGGCTATACAGCGCTATCTCAGTAACCGTCAAAACACACTTCCTACTAACAAGTTGTTTCAGTGCTCCTGAAAACCTGGACTTCAAATATTATGATAGAGAAAGGGAAGGAGCGAGAGAGAGAGAGAGAAAAGAACAGAGAGCGAGAGAGAGAAAGGAACAGAGAGAGAAAATGACAAATAGAGAGAGAAAATGAGAATGAGAAAATGAGAGAGAGGGGAAGGAGAAAGAGAGCAGGTTGTGTGGGGGGTTTCTTAATATATTAGCATATTTAGTTTTACTTAGGAATGTGTGCTTAAGATAAAAGGGTAAAATGTTTTCCTCACTGGTCCATCCCTAAAACAATCCTTGTTTTAGTTGTTTTCCACCTTCAAAATGTTGTATGTATTTTATCGCTCAAAGTGTGTCTGCCTGCGCAAGCAAGAACCAGAGAATAATGTTATTTTTTTCCAAATCGTTGCGGAATAACCCTGAAATATAAAACAGTTGAACCATGTTGAAACATAACCCAGAAATTCCCAGTGAAACACATTAGGCACACAGGGTGGAGCTGGGCTGATGGAGAGAACAGCTAATGAAGCAAGAGGAGCCTGTGTTTGCCAGAGGCCTGGTGTTCAAAGGTAGATAAGAGCCACTTCTGCCTTTGTCTGAGGGGAGGTATGTGAGGAATGCAGCCTGTTTCAGGAAAACCCTATGTGTCCCACTCTCCAGATCACTCTCACAGAAGCACACAGCCACACAAGATGGCTGCCTCATCAGACAGGGTTTCCTGGTTGGACCCAAGCAGACCCACTGGTGGGCAAAGATGGTAGTGATGATGGTCTGATGACAGGCCTGAGGGACGGGCTGCTAATTCCACACATCAACCTACCTCACCACCATGGAGTAATGACCCTGGTAGAACCCACCACCATGGAGTAATAACACTGGTAGAACCCACCACCATGGAGTAATGACACTGGTAGAACCCACCACCATGGAGTAATGACCCTGGTAGAACCCACCACCATGGAGTAATGACACTGGTAGAACCCACCACCATGGAGTAATGACACTGGTAGAACCCACCACCATGGAGTAATGACACTGGTAGAACCCACCCCCATGGAGTAATGACCCTGGTAGAACCCACCACCATGGAGTAATGACACTGGTAGAACCCACCACCATGGTATAATGACACTGGTAGAACCCACCACCATGGAGTAATAACACTGGTAGAACACACCTCCATGGAGTAATGACACTGGTAGAACCCACCTCCATGGAGTAATGACACTGGTAGAACCCACCTCCATGGAGTAATGACACTGGTAGAACCCACCACCATGGAGTAATGACACTGGTAGAACCCACCACCATGGAGTAATGACACTGGTAGAACCCACCTCCATGGAGTAATGACACTGGTAGAACCCACCACCATGGAGTAATGACATTGGTAGAACCCACCACCATGGAGTAATGACACTGGTAGAACCCACCACCATGGCGTAATAACACTGGTAGAACCCACCACCATGGAGTAATAACACTGGTAGAACCCACCACCATGGAGTAATGACACTGGTAGAACCCACCTCCATGGAATAATGACACTGGTAGAACCCACCTCCATGGAATAATGACACTGGTAGAACACACCTCCATGGAGTAATGACACTGGTAGAACCCACCACCATGGAGTAATGACACTGGTAGAACCCACCACCATGGAGTAATGACACTGGTAGAACCCACCACCATGGAGTCATGACACTGGTAGAACCCACCACCATGGAGTCATGACACTGGTAGAAATGGAACATGGGAGTAATAACACTGGTAGAACCCACAACCATGGAGTAATAACACTGGTAGAACCCACCATCATGGAGTAATAACACTGGTAGAACCCACCACCATGGAGTAATAACACTGGTAGAAATGGAACATGGGAGTAGACTAGAGGCCTATGAACTAAGACCTCAGATGATAGACACTGACCAGTACTACACTGTGTGACAGATGGTCACTAGTCAGTCAAACTCATATAGACACTCTGCTGCTGTCAGCTGATACGATAGGGGTGTGTGTGTGTGTGTGTGTGTGTGTGTGTGTGTGTGTGTGTGTGTGTGTGTGTGTGTGTGTGTGTGTGTGTGTGTGTGTGTGTGTGTGTGTGTGTGTGTGTGTGTGTGTGTGTTATGTGTGTCAGCAGCACGGTTCTCTCACCCTCCGCAGGGCCTCTTCCTCCTCCTGGCGGTTCTCATAATGTGCAAAGTCATCAAAGATTGAGGTGGTATGCTTGAAAGTTGCGATAATTTTAAGCACTTGCTTGGCCTTCTCCAGAGGCACCTCCTGAGTGTCCCTGGAGTTGGTGACGGGCTTGTTGTCATTGTTCTCCAGCCTGATGTGCCTCAACTGGTTGTTGGGCACGTCCTTCACAAACGCCCACTTCACCTCAAACTTGCCCTTCCACTTGTCCTGAGACCAAACGCCTGCGTAGGAGTTGTAATCCACAGGCGAGCGCATCTCCGCCACGCCGCAGAAATGACCACTGCCGTTGACGCTGAACAGCAGGTAGAGGGGCCCCTTGGCCCCCAGCGAGCGGTAGGCCCCGTCCAAGCGCTTGTTGCCGTGCTCGGTGCTGCACCAGATGGAGTACTTGATGGAGCGGTGGATGTCGTCCTCAGAGTAGCTCTTGATGATGAACACGCGGCCGTTCTTCAGGTTCCAGTCAAAGTCTTTGGGGTTGTAGTTGTTGAGGGCCCGCAGTTTCTCTAACACGGGGTGCACCTCCCCGGAGCAGGGAGAGGCACTGAGGGGGACCCCACCAACACCCATCCCAAAGCCTTCCGCCCCTCCCTGGTTGAAGGTGCCCCTGTTCCGGGGTGCCACCCAGCGGTTCTGGGGTGGGAGCTGGGAGTGTTGGTGTTGATGCATGGGTTGAGGGGGGCCGGGCTGGGAGGAAAAGTTCTGGTGGGGGTGGGGGTGTTGGTGGGGGTGTGGGGGGCCTGGGGGAATCTGCTGGGGGTGTTGGGGGGACTGGAGCGACTGCAGCTGAAAGGGTTGGTGGTGCTGCTGGTGTTGGTGCTGGTGTTGGGGCTGATGTTGGGGCTGATGTTGGTGGGGCAGAGGGCTCTGCAGCAGGGGCTGGCCCATCAGGGTCTGCTGCACCATGGTCTGAGGGGGCATCATGGTCTGAGCTAAGGGGGGCTTGTTGAGGGAGCCCTTATCATCCCAGGTGCCTATGTTCATGTTGTGCTTGATGGGCGGCGGGGGAATGGTAGGGCCCCCCATCCCCATGTTGGCTTTGGGCTTGACCTTGGGCTGGGGCTTGGCCGGCTTCCTGGCGATGGCCGCCCAGGATGTGGGTTTGGGGGCTGAGGAACTAACCAATGGTGGCATGCTATTGGCCGCCATGCTACTCATGCCCCCGAGGGGCGAGCCGACAGTCTTGGTGACGGCGGCGCCCATGTCCGTTCCCAGTTTTAACCCAGTCATGCCCTGTTCGATGCTGTTCAACACCGGGACCTTACTGAGCTGGGCATCACTGCTGAAGCCCGCCTGTCCGTCAGTTATAGCCCTCCCCAGGGAACTAGGGGTGTAACCATAACTATTACTATAGGCATTGCTCTGTGTGGACTGGCCCTGAGAGACACTGGTGCCCCAGGTGGAATAGTCTGCGTTTCCAGGGAAGAAGTTGAAGCCGTGCTGGCTGAGGAAGGGAGGGGTATTGCCCAGGGCACCCGGCTGGCTGAACACCCCGTCAGGGATAAAGTGGTGCTCGCCATTGCTCATCTGTCCATAGGTGGTCAGGTAGGGCATGGGGGGGTCCCCCGCAGTGGACCAGGGCGCCTCTCCCAGGGAGTAAGGGAAACCTATGGAGGGAGCATAGTAGCTGGGCATGTAGGGGTCGGACATTGGTGGGTAGCTGTTATTCTGCAGAAGGGGAGAACAGGGGTCAGTTAATGGATGACCTTAATGATAGAAGCTAAGACAAATCTTGCCCATCTCTCTTCAAAACCGTAACTAAGAAATAAATCAGCGTTCTGCTTAAGGAGCAAGATTGGCTTTCAGTGGAAATTATAGATACCAGCTCTATCAAATGTTTCCCATAGCAACAAGGGAAGACAGCAACAGTTTTATCATAATCTGTCCGTTGTGAACTCTGACAATTATTACAACAACAAGAATTTATTTTATAAGTAAATTGGCGTGGGTGATAGTGGGTTTGTTCTTGGCTACATTTCACTAGAATCCTATAAGACAAAGTAAGCTTGTCCACCCAGGCACAAGATGATGAACACCACCCAGTTTTCTTTTTAGTACAAAAAAAAAATCAACAATAATTCCACTATCAAAAGGTCATTTTTAATAATTTTCCATTTAAAAATGAGTCAGTCATCTGTCAATAGCTCCTCCTTCACGTAGACTACTATACAGTGACTTTAGATTAACACTCTATACACCTTCATATATCACTATAAGACACTATTCTGAGGGTTCATGCCGGTTCAAAAGGTGCAAATAACACATCTATGCTGTGGACTGTCAAGTTGCATGGCTGACAGGCTTGGACACAATGGGTACACTCACTCACCTGATTTGTCTGGCTGCTTAGGTAAGGTTCAAAGTCTTCATCGTTTACTCCATCCTTCTGATGCATTGATCCGTTTTGCACTGGAGAGAAAAAAATTGTTCTTAGGTTATTCTTTAGATGTGATATAACCAAAAAGGTCTCTCGGCTAAAATAAACCATTGTGTTTAACAGATCTATAAACTAATAATAAACAGCTGATACACCCCCTTATATTGCCTTTAAGTAGTTGGGGTAGAACAATACCCAATAATATGACAGGCACAGTGGTGTATAGGTATATTTGGTTAGTTGACCTACTTTTGACTGATGACACCAGGTCACCAAAATGTGGTGGAAGAGTGATGAAAGCAGTGATTTAATTACACTCTTTTGTTATCACAGTTTTCACAAAGCATTTCCTTAGTCAGACAACATTTTGACTGCCATCAAACTCCACAACAACCATGCAATAGTAAAATAAAACGGTGACAGAAATACCTTTATTTCCTTGTCCTTTGGGTCTCTGACATCAGAATAGGCAAGTGCAAAAAAAAGAGAGAAAAGAGATGCATCAGATTTAGCATATTAGGTCAATGTTTGATAGGGAGAAGAGTGATGGTAGCATTCATGCAAGGTGAGCTAGGCCTAGGCTACTGAATTACAAACAATGATTCTATACCAGTGGCTGTATATCAAAAACATTTTAAACACATTCAGGCCTAGACTAGTTTATAGACCTACGGCTTCCTTGTGATTATTGACCGGATGTCAAACGCCCACTGGCATCCAGTAAACGTGCCGCATAGTACAGAATACAGCAACCGGCTCAAGCTGGAGCTTGTTGCCACCGCTGCGCAGCCGGTAGGCTACTTCAAGGTTCGGCCTACATAGCAGCTAATAGCTATCATATATCAAATACTTTTGCCTATGTTATATGGCATGCCTACCACACTGAATGATAGCAGCTGACAAAACGGTTGACAATTTTCAAACTGCAACTAAACATTTCACGACAGTGGGTTGTCAACAATAAGCACCTGATCGACTGTGGTTGCAGACATCCTCCAGGAGCCGAAACGGATTTCTGTTTGCGACTGTCCACGGTTTCCCCTGCTTCTGCACTCCGGTATTTTTCTCTGATCGTCTCGGGTTATCCAATCTCTGTATGTAGAGGCGGTGTTTTTCTCCAGTCGTCAGATCTTTCCCTACAATCTTTTCTCGAGCGCCGAGGATCGCGACTTTGTATCTGTCTGTGGTATTAAATGTTTCCGATCTAGTTGACGTTCGGTTACAATGTATCACTTACTCTGAAACTGCCAGATTGGAATATTCCTTACTCTATTCCACAATGGCGGATGGGCTATTATGCCGCGTTCACAAGCTTGTCGGAACTAGGAAACTTGGAAATGTCCGACTTGCTAACTGGTTGTAGTTCAACTAAATAGCAAGTCGGACATTTCCGAGTTTCCTAGTTCCGACTAGCATTTGAACGCGGCATCTATCTCGCTTCCGTTCTATTGCTCCATGACCTTCCGCCTGTGACGCTCTGAGCCATGTTACTACTATGTCTCAGAAGATTTACCCTTTACTCTACAATACAACATACGTTTGTTTCCCTTGTTAAAATAAATTATGTGTTCACTGTGATGTGACAAACTGTGTCACTTCAGGCATATCTGTCCCTGTCTGCCTGCTCAATATAATCTGAAACGGTCTCTCTGCGAAGCAGACCATTACATGGAATGCCCTGCCTAAAGATCACTGTCGTGTACCATTTTCATTGCGAATTACATTAATAATTTTCCTACCAGCACATACAGGTCTCCTCTCATGGACTTGAATGGCATCCTTTTTATTTAGTATCTTTATTTAACTAGGCAAGTCAGTTAAGAACAACTTCTTATTTTCAATGACGGCCTAGGAACAGGTAAACTGCCTGTTCAGGGGCAGGACGACAGATTTGTACCTTGTCAGCTCGGGGATTTGAACTTGCAACCTTTCAGTTACTAGTCCTACCCTGCCGCCCAATTCCTTGAATGTAAATGGAATTTTCCTGATTTATAAATTGTAGACTATTGTGGATAGATGGGTAGGTGCAATAGCCTTTCTCAAGGTTTGCCACATACAGAGAGTTTGGGAGTTATGTCCTTAAAACAGGAAAATTAACCCACGGTGCAATATACAATATATATATTTTTAAGTACATTCCATTTGTGGACCACTTTTCATGTACACAGACACACTAATGTATTGGGGACCTCTATTGTATGCATCTGTCAACATTGAAGTGGCGGTAATGCACCATAAAGTTGGATGCCAACCTCCGACAAAACCCCCACCAAAGAAGATCTGGCAAAGTTGGTCTTCTCGCGATATTTCGTTAGTGTGTGGTGAAGTCTGAGATATGGCAGCCGTCGCTCTGAAGTTCTGTCGCAAAGGACTGCCTCACATTTTGAAGGATGGAGCAGTCGCTACTCTCTCGCCAAAGGCTTTGGGGGGTGAGTATGGTACTACGGTTCGATGTGTACCGTTTCACGGGAAAACTTACAGGCTTCGTTTATAAAAACAAATAGAGGAGGGTGTGTGGCAGAGGCAGGGTCGGCACTAGGTACCACAGCCACAAAGTCATAAACCCAGCCTATTTCTACAATTTATCTTCTTAAAATGATTTAAAACTTCATCCTAACCACGCTATGCCTAACCCTATCCTTAAATTAAGCAACTTTTTGTTTTCATGGATGATTACGATATAGCCACATTTTGACTTCGTGGCTGTGGCAACTTGTGACAACCCAGCGGCAGAACCCGTCACCTGAATGTATTTGTTTGCTCATACACATATAAACTGCGCAGCACTTGCATATTCTTGGATATCGCACAATCAATCCATGTAAGGAATGGGCGCGTTCGAGCGTATCACTTTAGTCAACACGTTGACCAACCGTCACAGCCATTAACAATGTGTGGCATTATATGGGTATAAAAATAGTCCTGACTTGCTACTACAAGTCGACTGCATGACCTTTACAACAACCATGTGATCAAAGGTCATGAACTTTCGACTGCAGTTCCTTCTTACAAACCGCATTCAGAAACAAAGCAGTGTGGAAGACAATGGCAGGTAGCCTAGTGTTTAGAGTGTTGGACTAGTAACCGGAAGGTTGCAAGATCGAATCCCTGAGTTGACATGTACATTTAGGGAAGTAATACCCCCTCTGGGGGTTAAAGTTGAATTGGAACTATAATCATATTCAAGAGGTTGTGATTTTGTTTCACATAAGGATCACTTAATGAGTCCATTTTGTAATGTTAAAGAAATGTGTAAATTACCAATAACATATGGTGCTGCAGAATAAACAAACCAGACATGCTGATGTACTTTATTTCCTCATTACCATCATATCTACATTTCTGAATCATCACTTAACCCACTAGGCTATCATTGAAAATAAGAATGTGTTCTTAACTGACTTGCCTAGTTAAATAAAGGTAAAACAACCCTATTCTGATTTTTGGAAGTAAAAAGCGTTACAGTGCGTTAGAAAAGTATTCAGACCCCTTCCCTTTTTCCACATTTTGCTACGTTACAACCTTATTCTAAAGTTGAATAAATAGTTTTTTCCCTCATCAATCTACAACCAATACCCCATAATGACAAAGCAAAACCATGCTTTTGGAAATTCTTTGCAAATTTATTACAAATAAAACAACAGAAATACCTTATTTACATAAGTATTCAGACCCTTTGCTATGATACTCAAAATTGACCTCAGATACATCCTGTTTCCATTGATCATCCTTGAGATGTTTCTACAGCTTGATTGGAGTCCACCTGTGGTAAATTCAATTGATTGGACATGATTTGGAAAGGCATACATCTGTCCATATAAAGGTTGCACAGTTAACAGTGCAAAAACCAAGCCATGATTTTAAAGGAATTGTCCGTAGAGCTCCGAGACAGGATTGTTTCAAGGCACAGCTCTGGGGAAGGGTAATATTTATTTATCCTTTATTTTACCAGGTAAGTTGACTGAGAACACATTCTCATTTGCAGCAATGACCTGGGGAATAGTTACAGGGGAGAGGAGGGGGATGAATGAGCCAATTGTAAACTGGGGATTATTAGGTGACCGTGATGAAAACAGCTACATCGACCATGATCCTTTGCTAGTTACGACCACTTTCGCCATGATCCTTAACACAAAAAAATGTTGGTCCATTCAGCAATATGGCCAGATATATTCGAGAAAGGAGAACACCAGAATCCCATTGGGCAATGAATGGAGGGACATGTAACACCTTACCCTTCAGACTGTCGACCAATCACGTTCACGTTGTCATGCTGTGTCACACGGTTGGTAAGCGAATCGTCACGTAATCCCTTCTCAAAGTCAGGGTATGAGTCGAGTCCTTGCCCCAGAATCGCCCAGAATGGACCACACGGCCCATTGATGACGCATGGGCAATGTACACTATGGGCGTTAATATGATTCCAAGGGAGTTTTACATCTCCTCAAAAGTAATCTCTGATATGGTGTGCTTCAAATTCAAATACTTCCAGCTTCATGCGCCATCAGGAGTTTTCCATCGGAATACGGGGATGACGTACATCAGCGCTATCACCATTTACTGGATTTAATGTCTGTGGTTAGCACAGTCCCCCAGTGTAAAGTGCAGGAGTAGCTTCTTTTTGCCATAGAGAATGATAGAGGCCTCAAGTAGCCAAAAGGCTGCATTAGCATGGGCAGAGCCATTGAGAGCTTTCACCGTTTTGATTGAAGTCAAACTGAGTGGGACTTCCAACTTCATTGTGACCCTGTTGGAGTCATGTCCAACCTGGACAGATCAGCCAATCATGAAGAAAATTGACTCCTTCAAAATGGAGATTGCCTCAATGGTGCTGCCCATGCTTTCAGAGACACTATAATGGCACAGATACAAAGATGAGTCCTCTAGCACTATGGTATTTACACACTTGCGTTGCTGGGAATTGGCTTACAAAAACAATTTAAAATAGTCTGCTGGAAGCCAGAAATGAAATAATATTTTATTTCAACATACTCTTTTGATTGTCTGTAGGCTTGGTCCTTATGCAGGGGGGAATCAGAGAAAAAAGCATCTAATGGAAAGTATAATTAAACAGAATTTCCAAACGTGGGTCTGTTGTAGTCCCATGCAGTTTCTCAGCTAGGTCAGTTCATCTCTGCTTACCTCATGTCAAAATAAAAGTCCTCCAAGTTCCTGCTTTTTTTGGGGGGCCAAACGCCAAGCAGAGAGAAAAGTGTGTCTACAGACCCACGTTTATAGAAAGTCTGTTAAATGTATGCTCCATAGTACATCAGGGAAACTGGGCAGAAGGGAGTGGTGCTTCAAATACAGCAGATCTGCAACATCATTAATTGAGCCTCATATCCTCCTTAATTGCCAGCCTCAACACCTTACGGAAAGAGATGAACTGTATAGGAAGCTCTGGGGACAGGTCATGTGGATACTGGACAGTCAATAAATTGGCAGATGCAAACAGATTATCATCTTTAAATGACAGCAGTTCCCGAGGGCTCCAAAAAAAAAAGCGGTTTGCGATTTTGTTCATACTGGTGAACTGCCGTTTCAATTGTGTGGTTGCAATATCAACAGTCCCTTATCTCTGGTATATCTTGGCATGCATCATTCAAGACTAAGTTTAAATTGTCTGCAGCGCAATGGACATATAATGCACAATGTGTCAGAAAAGACTGTCTGGATTGTCAATACTCAGTATTGAAAACAGTCGGGCCCCCAACCTGGACCTACAGGTCGTGGTGAGAACATTTGAACACAAAAATGCAAGGCGACACAGTCGCATATTGTTGTTACTATAGGCCTCTACATAGAGCAAAAAAGAGATTGGCATTAATAGACTGGTTTTACGCACAACAAATGTCTATCCATGCTGGGAGAGACCGCGAGGATGGCTCATATCATGCAGGTTGGCTATACAGGACTGCTGTATATTCTAAACAAATCAATTGGTTGCAGATTAGTATGCTGTTGTATCGAACATTTATTTTACAATCCCTCAGCCAGCATCCTAAGTGGACGCCCTGCTTATCATGGGGAAATGACAACCAAATAGTTCTAGCATGTATCCATTAGCTAAGGCAAAGCTATAGGCTTTCTGTGGTGCCAGGGCATGTAGCCTATCATCAATTCGATAGGCAGCCGCATAGACATGTCGCAGTTTCAACACAATGGACAGCGATCTGCAATCTATACTTGGCGAATGGCTGTCTGGCTGACTCATTCGATTGTTTTCTTTTTTCAGGGGGGCGAACTGCGACCTTGCAGGGGTCCAGATAAACTGCGTTATGCCAGTTCAAGCGTTGCTAAAAACAGCTAGGGTAGCCTCGTTTTTACACATCAATGCAAATGCTGTTAAATTAAGTATAACCTTTTGCTTTATAATTTTCTAGGCTTGTAATGTTATTCTGTTTTAATTGTTTTTACATTGTGATAAGTAACACTTTTTCACCTGAATTGCATCGCGTCATAGTCTGCTGTATCAGGGTCTGTTCGGTAGCTTTCACTCTGGTGATGTGAACAAGGTCTTGTCCCACAGCACTGGCCAAATTCAATTTTCTAAATGTTACATAAGAATTCCCCAGCTGATCATTCCTTGCCTTGACTTCACCCTGATTTGATCTTTCAAGGGGGTTGCACAAAGCACCCAAATACAACCTATATTTTACACGCTATTCCTAAAGATGCACTCCATTCTCAACTATTGCATTAAATCACTTATTAGAATTCTGTCATAGTCAATTGGCACATATTGTGTGTGTTTGTCATACAGGGGTGAGACAGAAGTCCTCTGTACAGTATGCAACAAGGCCAGAGCTCCCTAAGCTGGCCTACTGCAGGGTAAAGGGGAAGAGTCCAGGCGTGGTCTTCCTGCCTGGGTATGGATCCAACATGAATGGCCAGAAAGCTGAGGCCCTGGAGGAGTTCTGCAGGTCTCTTGGACACTCATACCTTAGGTACTGTACTCTACCTGCCGCTGTGTAACACAATACACAGCGGCATGTAACCTAGTGTTTAAGAGCGTTAGGTCAGGAACTGAAAGGTCACTGGTTCGTATCCCCGAGCCAACTAGGTGAAAAGTCTGTCTGTGCCCCAGAGCAAGGCACTTAACCCTAATCACTCTAGATAAGAGTGTCTGCTAAATTACTCAAATGTAATTAAATGTTTCCCACAAATATAAATACAAATATATAGAATTGCATGATTATGGCATAACTAATTTCCTCAAGCTTCCTGTAAAGACATACTGGTACACAACTAACTTTCAAATTATAGCTGAACTTTGGCTCTTTTAGCCTTCCCAAGTTGCTAAAATCTTTTGATTAGGTTATAGGTGTTGAACAAAGGTTGCTATAGTATTTTAACAAGAGGGTCTACTTGATTTACATTTTATTCGCTCTTGCTCACCTCACTTTTCAGAAAAGGAAATTGAGTAAACATTTTAATAAAAATTATATGGCCTAATAAACCATGTTATAGAAATACCATGTTTATACCGTCGTTTAGACCGTGGCACATTACCCAAATATACCCCCTGAATCTGAAGATCTGAGGTAGGCGTGCCTTAGCCAAACCTCTATCTTGATGTTCATTGCCTGAATAGACTCCCTAACTTTTGAACCCATTTACTCCTGAGGTACTGACCTGTTGCACGCTCTACAACCACTGTGATTATTATTTCACCCTGCTGGTCATCTATGATCATTTGAACATCTTGAAGAACAATCTGGCCATGTCCTCTTATCCACCCGGCACAGCCAGAAGAGAACTGGCCACCTCTCAGAGCCTGGTTCCTCTATATGTTTCTTCCTAGGTTCCTGCCTTTCTAGGGAGTTTTTCCATGCTTCTACATCTGCATTGCGTGCTGTTTGGGGTTTTAGGCTGGGTTTCTGTATAGCACTTTGACATTTACTGATGTAAAAAGGTTTTATAAATACATTTGATTGATTGATAGCCTGTATGTTACGCAAATAGACCACCTTCTAACTGTTACCCAAATACACTATGCTCTCAGAGTTTTGATGCTAGCTTAGTAGCCTGATTTTTTTCCCCCATGTTTTATTGTATGTCTGACTGGTCCCCCAGGCTCATGTTGTGTTTGTGGTTCCCCAGGTTTGACTACACAGGCCATGGGTTATCGGAGGGGGTGTTCACTGAAGGGACCATTGGCACCTGGAAGAAAGATGTCCTCTTCGTGTTGGATGAACTAACAGAGGGTCCACAGGTGAAAGAACTCTCCACTGGCTCTAGAATCATATCTAAACTAGCCTTTAGATAACTCTCGTATTTCTGTGTGTATTTGGTTGGATTCAAATTGGTATTTGATTTAGTTCTTATTAAAGTGTTTTGTATTTTCAGATCTGCGTTTAAGAGCTCAAAGACTGGTTTGACTTTATAACCCAGTTATAGACCGTCTCAACATTGATATTTCAAAATATGCTCTGTTAATTTTTAAGATTTCAGTTAGAATCTGTATAAAAACAACTGTGGTTGTGTATTAATGTTGTTGACTTCAAATGGTGGTGGTGTTAGTGTCACATGTTTTCACAAGTGGGCGCTGTCACACAAATGAAATATCATCTCACAACACCATGTAACGTTCACGTCACACACCGTTCAATCATTACCTGAGTAGCATAGCCTCCCATGCCAGGCTTCAGGGCTCTTCTTGACATTCATCAGACACACAGCTAGTGAATGAGCCCATTAACAGGACCAGAGTCATATTACTCCCAATGTCCTTGTGATGATGATGGAACTGATTCAGGGAACAGAACAAATAACAGCCTTTTTCCAGGGATGGAAAAACTGAATCGGGAACGAAAGTGATCTTTTAGTGTTCCCGGAACAGTACCGTTCACATTTTGAGAACTGGTTAATCATTTTTTTAAATTGTTCCCGGAACATTCTTAATATCTGGTATGTAATTCTGTAATTTAGGGACGTTATAATACTAGTAATAGCCTAAACACATTGCAATTCACTTCATGTCATGTAAACAACTAGCTTACTGTTCCATAGCAAGATTCTCCTTCCACACTAATTGGTGGAGTAAATTAATGACATAAATGTAAAAGCTACAGTATGTTGAGTTCATGGGGGGGGGAATGTACGAAAAGGAACTATATGAACCAGTTCTTTACTATGCTGGTTGGAACACTCAAACTGAACGAAATACAGACGGGTTGTGCTCGGAACTGAACGATCGGGAAATAATTTCCCCTGGTTAGAATCACATCTGTTTTTAGAAACTACTTCTGTCCGTTGTAGCGATAGCTAGATGACCATGGTTCTTCTCTGCAGAAGAGTCGGTTCAAATGGAAGAAAGGAGATGAGGAGACAAGCGAAGCAATCCATATCAAACTGTTGGTATTTCTATGGACCATTGCTCCCTATCCTAGATCAAGGCATCTTTAACGTAATCACGTCTTTCCCCATGGTCTCTCTGTTTAGATCATGGTGGGGTCCAGTATGGGTGGCTGGCTCATGCTGTTGGCAGCTATCGCCAGGCCGGAGAAGACTGCAGCTCTGGTGGGCATATCCACGGCAGCAGACCACATCGTCACAGCCTTCAAGTCAATGTCTTTAGAGGTGAGCGAGGACATCATACAATAATGTGTGGTTATGACCAGGTGCTAATTCCATTTCTATTCAGGGAGTGGTGAATTGAAATAAAATGCTCTATGTGAATGTCAATTTATTATTTGATTTAAAATGAAATGGATCCCATTTCATCACAGGTGCGTAAGGAGATTGAAGAGAAGGGCGTGCTTACTGTGCCCACCAAGCACAGCGAGGAGGGCACCTACACGTTCACTATTGGCTTCCTGAAGGAGGCGGAGAACCATTGTGTCCTCCAGAGCCCCATCCCCATCACCTGCCCCGTGAGGCTCATCCACGGCCTGAAGGACGACGATGTGCCCTGGCACATCTCCATGCAAGTGGCCGAGCGCGTCCTCAGCCCCGACGTGGACGTCATCCTCCGCCGCCACGGTCAGCACCGCATGGCCGAGAAGGATGACATCAGGCTCATGGTCTACACCATCGACGACCTCATAGACAAGCTGACCACCCTCGTTTGAGTTGGGGGAGTGTTAGGAATGCACCCCATTGGAGAGGCAGGAGCAACCATATATGATCCCACTCTCCCCTTACCCTTCCTTCCTTCCATCCTGCCCAGTTTGTCCTCAGTATGCTGTTACAAAGCAAGAGAGAAAGATGAGGATTATTGAAAGTACAAACTGTGATGGAACGAGGATGTCGTCTGTCAGAAACCTCAGCCAGGTCCCTAATGCCTGCCTTGGGGAGGGAGTGTGTCTTTTACCAGTTTACTCTGTGCAGTCTTTTTTAGGTAAACCTTTTTACGGGCAATACTGCCACTGCTAATGCTGCCACTGTTTGTTTGACAGATCCTGGTCCTTTTGCCAGACCCCAATAGTTCTACTGTGCCTTTTTTTACCACGTCTCATACCCGTTGGGTCAACAAAGCCTCTGCACAGCAGAGTGGAGCGCAGGTCTCGTCTAATTGTGCATGCAGATATTATACGAGGCACAGATGGAATACACACAGACAACAAGCTCCATCAAACTGCCTCCTACGCAGAAGCACTGTGACATCGTGTGGTGATCGGTCCAAGCTGTATTCTCACACTGTGTCCATACCAAAAAGACTGTACACTATCTCAAAATAGCTGAAGAAAAGTCCAGAGGAATGTCTTTTCTATTTTCTTGTACATCCACCCACATTCCCATGGGCCAGTCTGAGCCACTGGGCTGTTAATTAACACGTTGTTGGTTATTGGACTGTGTTCAATGGGGCAGAAAGCCAGTCCTGCTGCAGCAGACGCAGTAACTCTCTCTCTCTCTCTGATCCTCTAACTGCTGCTCTGACCTTTCACTCTTCGGATGACGACACTTAAACATGAGCACGCATCGGGGTGTAAAACAAAGTGCCTGAGTTATTTAAGTACTGTACATTGCCTTTGGAAAGTGTTCAGACCCCTTGACTTTTTCCACATTTTATTACGTTACAGCCTTATTCTAAAATGGATCAAATGTTTTTTTTCCCTCATTAATCTACACAAAATACCCCATAATGACAAAGCAAAAACAGTTTAGACATTTTTGCAAATGTATTCAAAATAAGAAACAAACACCTTTACATAAGTATTCAGACCCTTTGCTATGAGACTCGAAATTGAGCTCAGGTGCATCTTGTTTCCATTGATCATCCTTGAGATGTTTCTACAACTTGATTGGAGTCTATCTGTGGTAAATTCAATTGATTGGACATTATTTGGAAAGGCATACACCTGTCTATACAAAGGTCCCACAGTTGACAGAGCATGTCAACGCAAAAACCAAGCCATGAGGTCGAAGGAATTGTCAGTAGAGCTCCGAGACAGGATTGTGTCAAGTCACAGATCTGGGGAAGGGTACCAAAAAATGTCTGCAGCATTGAAGGTCCCCAAGAACACAGAGGACTCCATCATTCTAAAATTGAAGAAGTTTGGAACCATCAAAGACTTTTCCTAGAGCTGGCCGCTCAGCCAAACTGAGCAATCGGGGGAGAAGGGCCTTGGTCAAGGAGGTGACCAAGATTCCGATGTTCACTCTGACAGAGCTCTAGAGTTCCTCTGTGGAGATGGGAGAAACTTCCAGGACAACTATCTCTGCAGCACTCTACCAATCAGGTGGCCAGACTGGTTGAGTGGCCAGACGGAAGCTACTTCTCAGTAAAAGGCACATGACAGCCCGCTTGGAGTTTGCCAAAAGTACACTAAAGACTCTCAGACCATCATACACAAGATTCTCTGTTCTGATGTAACCAAGATTGAACTTTGGCCTGAATGCCAAGTGTCATGTCTGGAAGAAATCTGGCCCCATCCCTACGGTGAAGCATGGTGGTGGCAACATCATGCTGTGGGGATGTTTTTCAGCGGCAGGGACTGGGAGACTAGTCAGGATCGAGGCAACGATGAACGGAGCAATGTACAGAGATCCTTGATGAAAACCTGCTCCAGAGTCCTCAGGATCTCAGGATCGAGGCAAAGATGAACGGAGCAATGTACAGAGATCCTTGATGAAAACCTGCTCCAGAGTCCTCAGGATCTCAGACTGGGGCGAAGGTTCACCTTCCAACAGGACAACGACCCTATGCACACAGCCAAGACAATGCAGGAGTGGCTTCGGGACAAGTCTCTGAATGTCCTTGAGTGGCCCAGCCAGAGCCCGGATGAATCCAATCGAACATCTCTGGAGAGACCTGGAAATAGCTGTGCAGCAATTCTCTCCATCCAACCTGACAGAGCTTGAGAGGATCTGCAGAGAAGAATGGGGAAAAACTCCCCAAATACAGGTGTAACAAGCTTGTAGTGTCATACCCAAGAAGACTCGATGCTGTAATCGCTGCCAACGGTGCTTCAACAAAGTACTGATTAAAGGGTCTGAATACTTATGTAAATGTGATACTTCCTGTTTAAAAAAATATATATATAATTTAGCAACATTTCTAAAAACCTGTTTTTGCTTTGTCATTATGGGGTATTGTTTGTAGATTGAGCAAAAAAATAATCAATTTTAGAATAAGGCTGTAACGTCACGAAATGTAGAAAAAGTCAAGGGGTCTGAATACTTTCTGAATGCACTCACTGTATGTACATTACTGGTGAGGAATTTACTAATATGTAGTGCTAGACCATGTACTCTAATGACAAGGGCTAGAAGTGCATACACTCAGATACAGTGATGATGAGGATACTCCTGAATTTATTTTAGCTTGACAGTCAAATGGTACAGTATTGCAATGATGTTAGGATTCCAAAGTTTAACGGACATTCTGGAAAATCACCTCTATTTCCCGTATTTCAACACTTTCTGAATACTTTTTCCAGCTTGTGATGCATGATGTCATTTCAGTACTGTAGCCTTCCCCGCACTCAGACCCTCTCTCCAGATCTGTCATCCACCTCTATAACTAACCCAATTAAAGCAGCGCAATGGCTCTCATCAAAATTGAGAGACAAGCTGCAAGTCAGACACTAATGGGTTGTACTGTGCCTTCCAAACCTGCAGACACATTTAAGGTCGGTGAAAACATGTTTGTTTTTTATCTGGTTCTATAAATTGTGAGTCTGGGCTCCAATCCAGTGTGAGAGTAGTACGGCCAAATATATCAACAATGAGTAGTAAACACTTTTGTCATGGGCATGAGCAGTGCCGACCTGTCATTCATGGCAGGTGGAGCCCCACCAGTTTTGAGCCCCACCTGTTTAGCTAAAAAATAACTTTTTTTGTTGCCTGTTTTGCATGTTATTTTAGCATTATTACCTGTCACATATCAGTTTGCAAACAATGTAAAATAAAAAAAAATGTAAAAAAAGTTAATAAAGCCGCATACAAACATGGTCTCTTTTTTGCTTTCTTGAGTAAGGCAGCTCCAAAATGCAGGTGTTTCAGCCTAGCTCAGTGCTTTCTGGGGTGGTGGGGCAGCCAGCGGAACATACAGAGCGTAGGGGCTGGTAATGTTCTCTAGTTGCGCCGTGATTGGCTAAGTGTTCTGTAATGGGGACACTACGTCACTGCAAAATCTACAGGAGGAGCTCAAATTCAAGCCCCTTGGGTGCTGCCATAGAGTAACATTAGAAGTGCCCAACCAAGAATGCTCAAGGTCATTGGCCACAGATAAAAGGACATCAAATCATGTTCTATCTACAGTAGCTTTGATTGGACAAGATCATACTTTCAAAATCTTAGCAAGCTAGTAGTCATCATCGTGAATCAAGTCGACAATCTACTTACAAATCCTTTTCAATCCTTGTCATATGAAGATAAATTATAGATAAAACACATCAGTGCTCATTGGCCACTGGACATAAACATATGAGGGTGTTGGAAGGAATCCGTGGCTAACTGCAAGCATTGCTAAGCAATCACTATCCTGCTATTCAGTGGAGTGGATGTGTGGTCCAAGTCTGGGTTTAAGGGTCTCTTTTCCAGGATTAAAAGGATAAACATTCAACATTGGCCATGCTGTCAATCCAGTCAGACCTCAGTGAGTTCAAGACAACTGGGAACTCGGGGGAAAAAACGAGCTCTGACTGGGAAAATACATTTTGAACGGTCATCCAACTCAGAATTCCAAGTCGGGAACTCTGGCCTCTTTCTAGAGCTCCAACCTGAAGATCACTAACATCATGATTCAACCTTGTTTTTTCCTCGAGTTCCCAGTTGTCTTGAAAGCACCATAATGCCAGACTTTGAAGACAAAGTTTGATGACAAAATTTGCCCAAGAAGGACCACCGCTCCACCTTCCTGTTCATGTGAGCACAGCACAACAAGGTGAGTCCAAACATGTATTGTATGCTGCTGCATAAATGACGTAATATGCCAGGAAAATATGTATACTGTAGCTAAGTAATACTAAGTGTATGTTGCTTGGTAAGCTGTTAGTAGCCCATGTGCCTCACCCTAATAATTTGGTCCCTATTCTCCCTCATTTTGCCTACTGTTCTGACTTAGCCGTGCACACAGCCTATAGCCTGTTTAAGAGAAATGTCATTATCAAATATTGTAAGAGCTTTCATTGTCTGCTTATGTGCCCCCTTTATTTATCCTACGGTTCTGGCTTGGTGTACAGGGAGAATACTGTAAGAACGCCCATGTTCTGAATTATGGCTGTGTACATTTAGAAAGTGCTGAACAAATAGTTACAGTTGAAGTCGGAAGTTTACATACACTCAATTAGTATTTGGTAGCATTGCCTTTAAATTGATTAACTGGGTCAAACGTTTCGGGTAGCCTTCCACAAGCTTTCCACAATAAGTTGGGGGAATTTTGGCCCTTTCCTCCTGACAGAGCTGGTGTGACTGAGTCCGGATTTTAGGCCTCCTTGCTCGCACATGCTTTTTCAGTTCTGCCCACGAATTTTCTATAGGATTGAGGTCAGGGCTTTGTGATGGCCAATCCAATACCTTGACTTTGTTGTCCTTAAGCCATTTTGCCACAGCTTTGGAAGTATGCTTGGGGTCATTGTCCATTTGGAAGACCCATTTGCGACCAAGCTTTAACTTCCTGACTGACGTCTTGAGATGTTGCTTCAATATATCCACATAATTTCCCTGCTTCATGATGTCATCTATTTTGTGAAGTGCACCAGTCCCTCCTGCAGCAAAGCATCCCCACAACATGATGCTGCCACCCCTGTGCTTCACGGTTGGGATTGTGTTCTTCGGCTTGCAAGCCTCCACCTTTTTCCTCCAAACATAACGATGGTCATTATGGCCAAACAGTTTTATTTTTGTTTCATTAGACCAGAGGACATTTCACCAAAAAGTATGATCTTTGTCCCCATGTGCAGTTGCAAACCGTAATCTGGCTTTTTTATGGCAGTTTTGGAGCAGTGGCTTCTTCCTTGCTGAGCGGCCTTTCAGGTTATGTCGATATAGGACTCGTTTTACTGTGGATATAGATACTTTTGTACCTGTTTCCTCCAGCATCTTCACAAGGTACTTTGCTGTTGTTCTGGGATTGATTTAGACTTTTCGCACAAAAGTGTGCTCACCTCTAGGAGACAGAACACCTTCCTGAGCGGTATGACGGCTGCGTGGTCCCATGGTGTTTATACTTGCGTATTATTGTTTGTACAGATGAACGTGGTACCTGAAGGCGTTTGGAAATTGCTCCCAAGGATGAACCAGACTTGTGGATGTTTCAATTTTTTTCTGAGGTCTTGGCTGATTTCTTTTGATTTTCCCATGATGTCAAGTTAAGAGGCACTGAGTTTGAAGATATGGCCTTGAAATACTTCCACATGTACACCTCCAATTGACTCATTATGTGAATTAGCCTATCAGAAGCTTCTAAAGCCATGGCATAATTTTCTGGAATTTTCCAAGCTGTTTAAAGGCACAGTCAATTTTGTGAATTGTATGTGAAATAATCTGTAAACAATTGTTGGAAAAATTACCTGTGTCATGCACAAAGTAGATGTCCTACCCGACTTACCAAAACTATAGTTTGTTAACAAGAAATTTGTGGAGTGGTTGAAAAACTAGTTTTAATGACTCCAACCTAAGTGTATGTAAACTTCCGACTTCAACTGTATATTATCTGTGTCCGTCCTAGTTCGCTCATTAATATCTTAAACGAAATTAGGATTGCCTTTTATCCACTCGTCATCCTTTTATGCCATAGTTTGTACATCTCAATTTTCAATAGAAATCACATTTTATTTAAGCAAGTCAGCCATATCAGCTATGTTTTTTAAAGGCAGTAAATGAGGCTGAATTAAGTGCTTTGCTGGCAAACAAGCCAGGTGTAGCAGTGTTAAGGTGTTGGGACTGCTGTTGGGACTCTGCTGTTGGGACAGCTTTATGTAGGCCCTAACAGTGTGTGGGCACCGTTATCGTGCAATTAATGAATTGTTTCGTGTTGTGTTAGCTTTGCTGGCATGGTGTTTAATGGCTTTGCTGGCATGAATCTAAAACAAATTGGGTGACTTTGCCCCACCAAGATTATCATGCTAATATCACCCCTGGACTTTATGATAATGATGGTCAGCCCACATAGCCTTAAAGCTGATCGTAGGCTCGCCTTGCCTTGCTTTGCCATCTCCTCTTCTTCCCACTGGCCTGTCACATTCTGTATCAGAGATCTAGAGGGATCCTCCTCTTGGCGCCGCACATATAAAACCTGTGGCGTGCCACTCCGGGACACTGAGTCCAGAGCCTCACCCACGCATGCGCCGCGGGTTCAGCATCCTCTGCGCTGACCAGCTCAGCGAGATAACCACACAGCAGCTACCAGACGAACGTTCTCTCCTCTTTTTTCTAGTAAGTGTGCCCGGAGTTTTTATTCGTCTAAATTATTTAAGCAGCGCATGATTTTTGTTGTTGTGTGCATTAATAATTAAACGGAATTGCTAGTTTATTAAATTATCTAGGAGATATTCGGAAAACTTGCGTTAGGTTTTTTATTACTAATCTTATACTTTTCCTACATAGTGCATGATTGAAATTCATAATCCGACTTCCTAATTTATACGTTTTTTGGGGAGGTGAAAAAAGTTACGATTTTTTTTCGCATTCATGGTACGCTACACAATCAATGCAATGCGATTGCTTTTCGATGTTATGCTCAGCACGCTCACAGTCTAGACTACCATGGGCTACCTCATGAGAATGTGCGTGGGACGGGTGCCAAGGACCACACCCATTTAAGCTAGCGATCTGGGTCTCTGGGGGGATGTGCTTAGTGTCTGTGCTGTAAGGGACACAAGGGCCATTAGGGAGAAAGCAGAGGAAAGAAAAGTAAATCACGTAAACACCAGGTGATGTAGCTAATTATCAAAATAAAAATAAATGTTGTCCCTTATAATGCACCATGAAGAATGTGACTACTTTGCAATAGTTATTGTTCTGGTGTCAGGAATTGGATGTTAATACAGCAGCATTGTTTTAACAGTGCTTGACAACATTCCATTTTCTACATGATGTATTGCCTTTGTATAGCAGGTGCAGGCTGCCAGTGCTGTGACTGCTGCAGGGTGTTGGTCAGTGGAGCTGCAGATGACTGGTCAGTGGGTGTCTGTCTGGCCTGTCTGTCTGTTTGGGTGAGCAGGACAGGAGGAGCCATGGCTAACAGGGGACCCAGCTACGGCCTGAGCAAGGAGGTGCAGGAGAAGATAGAGCTGAAGTATGATCTGGACCTGGAGGCCCGGCTGGTGGACTGGATCGTAGCTCAGTGTGGGGGGAACCTGGAGAGACCACAGCCAAGCAGACAGAACTTCCAGACCTGGCTGATGGATGGAACAGTGAGTATGCACGAGAATGAACAAGCTCAATGAGATTCACTGATTGACTGGACAGAGGTCAGTGATATATAATTGACCGCTTATATAAGCTAACAATGACACCAATGTATGCTCCCCTCTGCCTTTATCTTTGTTTCTCTCTCCCTCTTTTCATTGATCAATCTCTTCCTTTCTCCCTCTACTTCTTCTCTTCTTTATCCATGTATCTATATTCCCCTGACTCCCCTGTTCTCTCCTCCTCCCTGTAGATTCTCTGTAGGCTCATCAATAGCCTGTACCCGCGTGGTAATGAGCCCATCAAGAAGATTCTGGAGACCCAGATGGCCTTTAAGCAGATGGAGAAGATCTCCCAGTTCCTGCAGGCTGCCGAGGCCTACGGAGTACTCACCACAGACATCTTCCAGACCGTGGACCTGTGGGAAGGTGGGCTGCACGTTCACGGGCACATATAAAGTCTCCATAAATCCGGGCGACGTTGATATGCTTCTCCAATGACGCAGAGTCTCACACTTGTGCCTCTGCTGAGCTCTGTCTGTCTGCACATGACCATCAATACTCACATTGAATTTACAAGTCTTTATAGTCCAGCATGGGTACGTGGGTAAAATCACTGGGGAAGCCAAGTCAAAAAACAAAGGCATATTATAGCCTATATGTTGTGATAATTGCTTTGTTTGCTCTGTAACCTGTTAGTTCATATGCCTTGACACTGTGATATATACTGTAGGCCTAAAGGCCGAGACAATGAGAAGACACAGTGGCAGAATAAACTCAACCAGACTTTTGTTTCATCACAAAACCAGAGAGCAACCTCTGTCTGGTGAAGACCACAAAGCATATTGAATGTAACAAACAAATTCAGTGACAACTAAAGGATACCAAAAACAATTTAGTCCAATCAACATAAGCTAAATATAATTTGGCTTTACATGGTACTAATTTCTCCGTGTGTGTGTGTGTGTGTGTAAGTAGAAAAAAACATGTTGACTCACCTTACTTGTAGAGAAACACCAAATGCCATCCTTCTCTCTTTCGTGTTGATGAAACGATCTATGACTCTGTCATACAGTACACGCTTTTAGTTTTTGTTGTCCTAGAATACATGACTAAAATGCTAGTTTGCTAGCCTAACTTCCTTTCATGGGCAAAGATTAGCCATCTAGTTAACATTAGCCATCTACATCTAGCTACATATTGAACTCTCAGACCAGGAGGAAAATGTATGAATTGATGGATGGATCAGAATCACCGTTATAATCATGGACCAGTATGGAGAATGAAGTAAAACCACAAGTCCAAATCCCTATTTCCATCAATGGCTAATTTAGGAAAGGGACAATTTTACCTAGCTAGCCACCGGGGGAATTTGGAACCTATTTGCCTATTTGATTCCCCGCCTCTTCTTTGCTGTCTGGATGGGGTCCAGGGCTTGTGAGGTTCTGTTCTGTTATGGTTACAGGGCAGGACATGGCTGCAGTGCAGAGAACCTTGATGGCCCTAGGAAGTGTTGCCCTCACCAAGGACGATGGACATTACCGTGGCGACCGAGACTGGTTCCACAGGTAAGGACTGGCCACGACCCCCTTGTTGTGTGAGTGTTGTTCTACATCTCAACTCCCCTGTTTGTCCTGGTCTGTGTAGGAAAGCTCAGGGTTACCGGCGGGAGTTCTCTGAGGACCAGCTTCGTCAGGGCCAGAGTCTGATTGGTCTACAGATGGGCAGCAACCGTGGGGCCTCGCAGTCCGGCATGACGGGCTACGGATCGCACCGCCAGATCATGTAGAGACACAAGCCAGCTGCCCAGCCAGCTGCCAGCCACTCCCTTAGCTTGGCGGTGTACTCCAGTTACTGGACCTCCAGAAGAGAGCTCCACCACATTCCCGGAACCTCATGAAATGACCCAACCCCTTTTTCCCCTTCCCCAGCAACACCAGCCATTCATACATTCATACATACATACATACACACATTTCTATTGTTTGTCCCCAACACCCGAACAGGGTGCTCCATATACCACAACCACACCATGATTCCTACAGACCTCAGTAGTTTCTGCTTACCCCACACCCACTCTCCAGTCCTCCTTGGTCCTGCTGTCTCCATCCATATAGTCCTGCTCTCTCCATCCATATGGTCCTGCTCTCTCCATCCATATGGTCCTGCTCTCTCCATCCATATGGTCCTGCTCTCTCCATCCATATGGTCCTGCTCTCTCCATCCATATGGTCCTGCTCTCTCCATCCATATAGTCCTGCTCTCTCCATCCATATAGTCCTGCTCTCTCCATCCATATGGTTCTGCTCTCTCCATCCATACGGTCCTGCTCTCTCCATCCATATAGTCCTGCTCTCTCCATCCATATGGTCCTGCTCTCTCCATCCATATGGTCCTGCTCTCTCCATCCATACGGTCCTGCTCTCTCCATCCATATGGTTCTGCTCTCTCCATCCATACGGTCCTGCTCTCTCCATCCATATGGTCCTGCTCTCTCCATCCATACGGTCCTGCTCTCTCCATCCATACGGTCCTGCTCTCTCCATCCATACGGTCCTGCTCTCCCATCCATACGGTCCTGCTCTCTCCATCCATACGGTCCTGCTCTCTCCATCCATACGGTCCTGCTCTCTCCATCCATACGGTCCTGCTCTCTCCATCCATACGGTCCTGCTCTCTCCATCCATATGGTCCTGCTCTCTCCATCCATACGGTCCTGCTCTCTCCATCCATACGGTCCTGCTCTCTCCATCCATATGGTCCTGCTCTCTCCATCCATACGGTCCTGCTCTCTCCATCCATACGGTCCTGCTCTCTCCATCCATACGGTCCTGCTCTCTCCATCCATACGGTCCTGCTCTCTCCATCCATACGGTCCTGCTCTCTCCATCCATACGGTCCTGCTCTCTCCATCCATACGGTCCTGCTCTCTCCATTCATACGGTCCTGCTCTCTCCATCCATACGGTCCTGCTCTCTCCATTCATACGGTCCTGCTCTCTCCATCCATACGGTCCTGCTCTCTCCATTCATACGGTCCTGCTCTCTCCATTCATACGGTCCTGCTCTCTCCATCCATACGGTCCTGCTGTCTCCATCCATATAGTCCTGCTCTCTCCATCCATACGGTCCTGCTCTCTCCATCCATACGGTCCTGCTCTCTCCATCCATACGGTCCTGCTCTCTCCATTCATACGGTCCTGCTCTCTCCATCCATACGGTCCTGCTCTCTCCATTCATACGGTCCTGCTCTCTCCATCCATACGGTCCTGCTCTCTCCATCCATACGGTCCTGCTCTCTCCATCCATACGGTCCTGCTCTCTCCATCCATATGGTTCTGCTCTCTCCATCCATACGGTCCTGCTCTCTCCATCCATATGGTCCTGCTCTCTCCATTCATACGGTCCTGATCTCTCCATCCATATAGTCCTGCTAGCCATTCCCTTCAGTGGATGAAGTCTTAGTAATTCAATCGATACAGAGAACCCAAGATTGGAGTCGTCCCTCTACAAAACAAGCCAGTAGTATTTTAAACTACTACCAAATATAACAGCAAGACCATGTTATAGTAGGTTACATATTTAAATTATTTAGCTCTTTATTTGTTTGTTTGTATGTACAGTAAGTGTGTCTGGGTCCTTGTACAGACATGGAGGGTTTGCTATACCTCATGAGATGTTTCATGTATAACCGAATGGATCTCGATGAGCGATGATGCCTCTGCTGTCTTGTGTTAATTATGTGAAGACTTTGCAGTAACTGCTGTAACCAAATGACCATCACGTTGTGCCTGGTTACTACAGCAAACAGACATTAAACTATGCCTTATATAAGAAATGTCACCCACCATAATGCAGAGGAATTCAAAGGCATGTATTCAGTTCTGCCGCCTGGTCCTGTGCTGTGCATTTATAACATGTGTGTAATTATAATGTATGTACTGGATGTGTCCATGTGTGTTTCAGCCAATCCCATGATTGTTTAAGAGCAGTGGTGGAAAAAGTACTTAATTGTCATACATGAGTAAAAGTAAAGATACCTTAATAGAAAATGACTCCAGTAATAGTGAAATTCACCCAGTGAAATGCTACTTGAGTAAAAGTCTAAAAGTATTGGGTTTTAAATATACTTAAGTATCAAAAGTAAATGTAATTGCTAGAATATACTTAGGTATCAAAAGTAAAAGTATAAATCATTTCAAATTCCTTATATTAAACAAACCAGACGGCACCATTTTGTGTTGTTTTTTTTTACGGATAGACAGGGGCACACTCCAACACTCAGACATAATTTACAACACAGCATGTGTGTTTAATGAGTCCACCAGATCAGAGGCAGTAGGGATGACCAGGGATGTTCTCTTGATAAGTATGTGAATTGGACCATTTTCCTTTCCTGCTATTTATTCAAAATTTAACAAGTACTTTTGGGTACATTATTTTCTTTAGGAATGTAGTGAAGTAAAAGTAAAAGTTGTCCAAAATATCAATACTAAAGTAAAGTACAGATACCCCAGAAAACGAATTAAGTAGTACATTGAGGTACTTTACACCACTGTTAGAGCCATCTTGTATGAAAGTGACACAAGGATCATTCTGTTCCTGGCCTGATAATGCTTGATTTGAATTTTTTTAATATCATTTGTCATGTTTACATTAAGAATTATGTTTATATCTGAAATCTTGTGTGTAGAGAATATGACAAATACATGGATAAAAACTGATTCTGGGGTTAGGGATGGGTGTGTATGTTCTAGAACACTAACCGGAAAGGTCAGAGTTGATGGCAATGGTGTAATTTATGGGGTCAAGTATTTAACAATATTGCTGATGTTGATGTTTCAGATGCAGAAGATTAACACACATACGTTAACATCTCCCCATCCCGAGTGTCCCTTGTCTTGTGTTCTGTTGCTAATGATTTCAGTCAATTCCAGGCCCCTTAACCTTTTAGTTTTAAGACCATTCGGGAGGAGCTAGACAGCCACCACACAGGCAGGCCAGCATTGAAATTCTGCATGAATTGTCTCCCAAGTGGTGCAGCGATCTTAGGCACTGCATCGCAGTGCTTGAGGCATCACTACAGACCAAGGTTCGATCCCAGGCGGTTTCACAACCCACAGTGGCCGGGAGTCCCCTAGGGCGGCGCACAATTGGACCAGCCTCGTACGGATTAGGGGAGGCTTATGGCCTCTGGGGCTTTACTTGGCTCATCGTGCTTTAGCGACTCCTTGTGGCGGGCCGGGCATCCGCTGGTTGCCTTGCTACCATCCCTATGGTAACAGATACTGTATGCTCAGCACAGTCCAAGCTGATCATTACCCTGCCAGAGAATGGGGAATATTCTAGAAGGGGACAGGTGATGTGGAACGGGGAGAGGGCTGGACACAGAATAAGTAACCTAAAATAGCCGTTATCCTTGTCGAACCAATGGGATGCCTGGCTTAGCAGTTGGCATGGTGATGTCACCACCTTTCAAGTCCTTGGTAAGGTTTGTGTGGCCTTCTTCGGTGTCTTGGCTCTACAAACATTCAGCTGTGTTCATTCTCCTGCGCTCAGTTTGTATGCATGTGTCTGTGAATGTATATGTGTGTGAGTGTGTATTGAACTTCATGTGTTGAGCTGGATTAGCCTCTTCTGTATTGTGCATCTAGTGCTGAGAATACTCAACTGGGCTGCTGTGAAGCATTGGCTCTTGAGGGACAATGGTGTGGATCAAACTCAGAGTCTCTCTCTTGCTCCTTCTGCTGGCTGTGAGATGCGTAGCACTGGAAGAACCCAAGAAGAATGAATGCGTTGGTGGACATCCAGGAATACCAGGAGACCCAGGCCACAATGGAATGCCAGGCCGAGATGGACGAGATGGGTTCAGAGGTGACAAGGGTGATCGCGGTAAGACAAAGGCACAACCTCCTCAGTTAAATAGGTCTCAATAGAAACCAGCATTTCTGGTCCATGCTAATGAGTTTTTGAAAGTTATTTATTCATTAAAGGTGAAATCGGCATCACTGGACCAACTGGACAGAGTGGCCCCAAAGGAGACAAAGGGGAGCTGGGTAATACTGTATTTTATAATCAAAAATACTTTGTATAGTTATCACTACTGGCTTTCTCTGATAGACAATATAAACACAATTCCTTTATCCTTGCATTTGCAGGTACAGCTGGTCTGGCAGGAATTAAGGGCAGACGGGGTGAGAATGGAGAGAAGGGGCCACCGGGGAAAATGGGGCCCCAAGGAGTCTCAGGGCCCATAGGCCTAAAGGGCCAGAAGGGGGAGCTCGGGTTACCAGGAATCCAGGGACCGAAAGGGGATTTGGGGCCTCTGGGACCTGAAGGGCAGAAGGGGGAGATCGGGCTCCAGGGGGACCGAGGCATCCAGGGGCCCTTGGGAACTCCAGGCCGACCAGGACCGAAGGGAAACCTCGGCCCCCCAGGGTTCAAAGGCAACATTGGTTACCGCGGAGAGCGAGGGAATCTGGGCGAGACAGGGGAGAAGGGAGAGAAGGGGGACACATTCTTCATCCCAAAAAGCGCGTTCTCAGTGGGTCTAACCGAATACACCAAACTCCCACCGGCTAACGCACCGATCAGGTTTGATAAGGTGATTTACAACCGGCAGGACCATTATGACCCACAGACCGGACGGTTCACCTGCGTGGTGGCTGGGGCCTACTACTTTACCTACCACATCACTGTGTTCTCCCGTAATGTAAAAGTAGCATTAGTGAGAAACGGGGTGAAGGTGATCCACACCATGGATAACTACCAGAGCAGTGAGGACCAGGCGGCAGGCGGGACTGTGTTGCACCTGGAGAAAGGGGACAAGGTGTGGCTGCAGGTGGCTGGAGGAGAGCTCTTCAACGGGCTGTTTGCTGATGAAGATGATGATACAACCTTCTCTGGGTTCCTTCTCTTTGGTACAGAATAGGGGTTAGGTCCACATGGCTCAGTGAAGTAACACGGGAAAGTTACAATACTTTATTACCGCCTGTTACATATGACGTTAATATGACTTTAATACGAAGTTAAGATGACTTTAATATGTTGTTCACATGACTTTAATATGACTTTAATACGAAGTTAAGATGACGTTAATAGCCTATCGTATACAGTCATTTTAGGCAATGACAAAAGCATTGTTTAAATGGTTTGTTATCAAATATGAACATAAACGAAACAACAATTTGTGTGTAATATTTTGATGCTGCAACTGATTTCGCCTATCATTTAAGATCATCTCTCTGATAACTCGGCAAACTATGACAGATTTCCTGTGACATGTGTTCTTGTATCTTGTTTGATTTCAATAAAATGTCATACACTGTAAACAGTTCACTGTCTTTTAATTTACTCCTATGTACAAAGTAGTCGGGTACACATTTGTGAAGAATATATCAGCTGGTGTAATGTGATATACATTTCTGGGTGCGGGCATGAATAAAAAACACTTAGGTATGAGGAAATACTACAAACAACTGGAAGGTCCTGTACTTTTCAAAGGCATGCCAAATGTCAGTGCCAGAAATGACGGCCGAAGAAGACGCTCGCATTTATTAATCCACGGCTGTTTTTTTTTACAATGGAGCGCAACCTACTATGGGCGTGCTTTACTGCGGTGGTCATGTTTTGTTTAACTGTGATTGGCTTTAGGAGGTGTGGTTCTTTTGCGGTCAGACCACCTCAAAAATGGAGAAAAACATAGTTTGAGTGAATTTGGGGTCGTCACTAGTTACCACAACCATAATGTCGTAAACCCCGACTATTTTTTACAATTTCTGGTCTGTGATTTTAAACCTAATTTTAACCCTAATCACACTGCTAACCATATGCCTAACCCTAACCTTAAATTAAGACCAAAAAGCTAATTTTAGATTGTATAAATGATATATTTGACTTTGTGGCTGTGGTAACTAGTGTAAAACCGTGAAGGTCGAACGCAAACTCCACCCCCAAGCAATCACCGCAACAAGTGTACTGATGCTGCTCACCGAAACGACAGCTCGAGCTGCCAATAATCGACCAGTCTCACACACTTGAGTACCAAAGGACTCTAAGTTTGCTAGAACAACTTAAGTTATTGACTCCCTCTTTTTCCATTTATTCATTTGAATAACCAACGCCGGATGTTTTCTCGCCCGCAACCTTTTACCAAGCCAGCTTTCAGTTTTGTAACGTTAAATCTTTTAGAATTTATCGGTTAGCTAGCCAGCTAACTAGCCTACTGTTTGATGTTGCAATTAGTCATTTGTCACGAGATGTTGCAAGCCAGTTTATCAAACTGCAGCCTGCTACTTCCGACATGTTTTCGTGTGTAATCATCGATTGCAGGACCCAAAAGACATTTGGACCTTCAAGTAGCTTGCTAACTCTTTTAGTAAAGTGTTTATCGATTATGGCTATCTAATCAACAAAAACAGCTACTGCTCTGTTGATGAGAAATACCGGTGGCACAGGACAACATCAACGACTATGAGAAGGGTAAGTTATTAAGCAAACGTAACCAAATTGCAGATGAATGTAATATCAATTTGTTGCATCATAAACAAATGTATGGCTAATATGTATCTGGCCAACTTTTTTTGTGAATATAAATGTCATTCACAGTCAATATTGATCAAATCCGTTTGGGTTCTAGTATTGATTTGTTCCTTCAACGTTAACTCAAGAGGGGGGTTATTTTAGGGCATTACTCCCCTGGTTGTTATAGTGATGTGGGAGATGCCATTATTTGGGTGCTGTGGGGGTCTCGGTCGCCTACAAAGTAAGAGGTTTATGCTGAAACTAAGTTAATACAGAAATAAATAAGTACTTTTTCATCTGGTGTTTTGCTGGCTTATGGGAAAAAACAGGAACATAATCGCCTTTACCATCTTATTCTCCAGCTCTTTTTCAATTTTCAACATTCCCTGTTACTTCCTTTTCAGTATGGATTTATAGCTGTAGTAGATTGTTTTCCAGAGGTATACGTTTTTGTAAGCTTCCGACTAGTACGTGCTCATACACCAGGGAGGTCGAATACCAGACCAGTTCTATCTCTATGGATGGAACGCCAGGCGCAGGGGCACATTCAGGCAAGGGTTCTATACTGTGTCAGGGGAAGCGCTTCATGTCAGCTAGATGTTCTGTTGTTCAGTAGTATATCTGAACATGTCACACAAACTTTGCTATTTAATTCAAGTATTCAAATATACTGAACAAAATTATACACGCTACATGCAACAATTTCAGTTCATATAAGGAAATCAGTCAATTTAAATGAATAAATGAGGTCCTAATCTGTGGATTTCACATGACTGGGCAGGAGCAAAGCCATGGGTGGGCCTGGGAGGGCATAGGCCCACCAGCTGAGGAGCCAGGCCCAGCCAATCAGAATTAGTTTTTTCCCTACAAAAAGCTTTTATTACAGACAAAAATACTCCTCAGCACCTGCCTGACGATCCCGCAGGTGAAGAAGCCGGATGTGGAGGTCCTCTGCTTGCGTGGTTGCACGTGGTCTGCGGTTGTGAGGCGGGTTGGATGTGATTTATGGTACAGAAATCAACATGAAATTATCTGGCTACTGCTCTGGTGAACATTCCTGCAGTCAGCATGTTAATTGCACGCTCCCTCAACTTGAGACTTCTGGCGTTGTGACAAAACTGCACATTTTACAGTGGCCTTTTATTGTCCCCAGCACAAGGTGCACCTGTGTAATTATCATGCTATTTAATCAGCTTCTTGATATGCCACACCTGTCAGTTAGATGGATTATCTTGACAAAGGATTAAATGCTAGCTAACAGGGATGTAAACAAATTTGTGTGCACAATTTGAGAGAAGTAAGCTTTTTGTGCATATGGGCATTTTCTGGGATCTTGTATTTTAGCTCATGAAACATGGGACCAGCATTTTACATGTTGCGTTTATATTTTTGTTCAGTGTATTTTCACTGGTGTAGGATACTGTTTCTGTTTCACACAGTATATCCACTCGTCACAGGAGTGGTAGTTACATGGAGTTCTTATGTCTGAACTTTGCCTCATATAAACATCCTTGTTCTCAGAGAAGCTTATGTCAAAGGTCTATCAGTGGGATTGATTTGATACCCTGCTATAACTGGCTCTGTGTCATCCTGGAAAGAGGTTGCCTGGGGCCCTCAAGGGTTAGTAACTTCACCCCACACTAACTATATGTGCAGTGTCCCAGACCCGTTTTACTGTCTGCTATTTGTATGTGGAATGTTAGTGTCTTGTTAGGTCAGATATTTGTGTGTGTAGCATTCCTACAAGTCCTAGTGTTCATAGTAGCGTCTTGTCCTCTGTTAGCTGTGGTTGGTGTTGGGTTTCCCATTCAGGGCTTTCTGACAGACTATATCAGGTGAGTGAATGAATGAGACAGACACTCTCTACCCAATACCTGGCTTCCCACGATCAAAGGGGGGTGCGGTCTCTCTCAGTATGCCCTCTGTCATTGGACAAAAAGAAGAGGAACTGGGCCGTTGTGAGATATTAGTCTTCAACAAGCTGGCAACATGCAACAGGTGCCCAGTTAGGAGGGTGTAATGTTACAGAACATTCAGACAGAACTAGGCTAAAATGTGTAGATAAAATAGAAATTGTACTTTGCTTCAGAGAATAGACTATCGTGTCAGCTGCTCTATACATGACACTTTATCTGCAACATCCTGAATGTCAAGGAGTAGGCCACTGCTTGTTAGCACACAGGACTCGGCCTGGTGCTCGTCAGACTAGTCACCAGAAATGCCAAACAACTATGCAATAGGAGATCCTGGTGTGTCTACAGAGATTAGTGAATCTGAACAGCACTAGGTTTAGGATGATTCTGGTGAACAAGCACACAGACATGGCTGCCAGGTCCCAATCTCTGGAAATCACTTTCTCAGAATGTTCATGGGGTTTGGTTCTGTTGCATAGGCTAGGTGAGTTAGTCTGGTCTTTTTAACCGTTACACTGTCTATCTGATGGGAGGAAAGTGCATTCTTCTGTCTTCCTCTTTCCCTCCCCAATAGTAGATCAATCTACTATTAACACTGAGCAGGCTCTCTGTGTGAGCTAGAGATTCCATCAGATTCCTTGTATAGATGGCATCCAGCGATAATAGTTAGTATTCAGCTTTATATAGCCTAGTAACACACATGGTTCTAAATTCCATGTGATCTTACATGGATCCACCAATATGATGGAACAATCACATTATCCATTCCAATAATCTGGAGTCTATAGAGTGTGTTTTCAGCAGCTGTAGAGTGGTCGAAAGGCTTCCCTGATTTAAGAGTACTATAATGTATGACTAACCCATAGTGTATGTTGCTGACTAGTAGTCTTAATGGCTGCATTGTAGATGAAACCAGTGCTGCACAGACTGGTATAGCCTGCTTAATCAGATTATTCCTGGGGGAGGAACACACACACAGATGCATGCCGGACGGGGCTTGGTGATAGGAGCCATGCGTGTTTCCTTCAACATTTCCTCAGAGAAACTCAGCTTCTCTTTGGACCACAGACTGGTGAGTTTTACACACACACAAAAAGAAGTGCCTTCTGTGTAGTGTCAAGCCCGAAAGTCTTCTACATACGTATCAGCGTGGCTAACATGGAAGGCCTCCTACATACGTATCAGCGTGGCTAACATGGAAGGCCTCCTACGTATCAGTGTGGCTAACATGGAAGGTCTTCTACATACGTATCAGTGTGGCTAACATGGAAGGTCTCCTACGTATCAGTGTGGCTAACATGGAAGGTCTTCTACATACGTATCAGCGTGGCTAACATGGAAGGTCTTCTACATACGTATCAGCGTGGCTAACATGGAAGGTCTTCTACATACGTATCAGCGTGGCTAACATGGAAGGTCTTCTACATACGTATCAGCGTGGCTAACATGGAAGGTCTTCTACATACGTATCAGCGTGGCTGACATGGAAGGTCTTCTACATACGTATCAGCGTGGCTGACATGGAAGGTCTTCTACATACGTATCAGCGTGGCTAACATGGAAGGTCTTCTACATACGTATCAGTGTGGCTGACATGGAAGGTCTTCTACATACGTATCAGCGTGGCTGACATGGAAGGTCTTCTACATACGTATCAGCGTGGCTGACATGGAAGGTCTTCTACATGCGTATCAGCGTGGCTGACATGGAAGGTCTTCTACATACGTATCAGCGTGGCTGACATGGAAGGTCTTCTACATACGTATCAGCCTGACTGACATGGAAGGTCTTCTACGTATCAGTCTGACTGACATGGAAGGTCTCCTACATACGTATCAGCCTGACTGACTTGGAAGGTCGTATCAGCGTGACTGACATGGAAGGGATAAACTATTTTCTCATTCTTTCACAATTTCAATAAGTTCTAGTGTGTTAAATTATTTACCCTGAACGTGTTTGTCTCTCTGGTCAGGATAGCACTCTTAAGCCTGGCTATCTAGATTCGATCACTCCAATAACAACAGACAACCTGAAAACAAGCAGGCTGAGCAGCTTACCATAGAATCATGGCAGTGTTAGTGCTTTTGGGGAGGTTCTGTCTGTTCCATGGCTTAGCTACCAATTTAGAGAACTGCTAGAGAAGTGCCTTTCCCTTCATATTCTCTGTCTAGCCGTCTATTTTAACTATCCGTTTATATTTCTGCCCAATTAGTCATAGCCTGGCCCGGGGCAAGACCACTCTGCTCTGTGTAGGTGAATTGGGGGCTGGAGTTCACTAATGATTACAGGTTTATGATCCCTTACATAAGACTGACTTACCAACCCAAAGAGAAGGAAGTTGATGACCAAGAGATGTGCGCTTCCACTCCTGTCCCATATGGCAGGGTTTCCCACTGTGTAGTGCTAGTGTGTGTGTGTGTAGATCTACACACTATCTGTGTCTTCTACAGTATGTGTGTATGTTTTTCATTATACTGTGAACCTCCTTAGTATATCTGTGAGTGTAGCCCCAGCCCTCCTCTCTCGGAGTCTAATCAGAGGCTGGCTCCAGCTGGCAGCCGTGTGGGGGGGCTCCTCTGCTCTCCTCTCTCTGAGCTCTTAATTAACTCTGGGCCTGAGAGCCAGAGCACCATTTGCTCCCAGACTTCACATGCAACCATGCGAGAACACTGACCTGACCTGCATATTGACCTTCCATATTGTTGAAGCTTAACTTATAGTAAAAATCCACCCAAAACCATTTATTCCTTTAATGTACAGTGTTAAATAGCACTGTGAGAACAATATTTTTGGTGAACAAATGTTTCTTTTTGTAGTTATAATAAGGTTGGTAACATGGGAAATCGTTGTGGAAATCTGCAGTTCAATTCAACTACATCATCCACGATGCAATGCTCTCTCTATGGGCTGACTTGCTAACAACGGCAGATATACAGTGCATTCGGAAACTATTCAGACCCCTAGACTTTTTCCACGTTTTGTTATGTTACAGCCTTATTTTAAAATTTATTAAATCGTTTTCCCCCCTCATCAATCTACACACAATACCCCATGATGTTCAAGCAAAAACAGTTTCATTTTTTAATAAAATAAAAAAAATGTTTGCAAATGAAAGAAACTCACATTTACATACGTATTCAGACCTTTTACTCAGTACTTTGTTGAAACACCTTTGGCAGCTTTTACAGCCTCAAGTCTTCTTGGGTATGACACTACAAGCTTGGCACAACTGTATTTGGAGTTTCTCACCATTCTTTGCAGATCCCTTCAAGCTCTGTCAGGTTGGATGGGGAGCGTCGGTACACAGCTATTTTCAGGTCTCTCCAGAGGTGTTAGACCGGGTTCAAGTCCGGGCTCTGGCTGGGCCACTCAAGGACATTCAGAGACTTGTCCCGAAGCCACTTCTGCATTGTCTTGGCTGTGTGCTTAGGGTCATTGTCATGTTGGAAGGTGAACCTTCGCCCCAGTCTGAGCGCTCTGGGCCAGGTTTACATCAAGGATCTCTCTCAACTTTGCTCCATTCATCTTTCCCTCAATCCTGACTAGTCTCCCAGTCCCTGCCACTGAAAAACATCCCCACAGCATGATGCTGCCACCACCATGCTTCACCGTAGGGATGATGCCAGGTTTCCTCCAGATGTGACGCTAGGCATTCAGGCCAAAGAGTTCAATCTTGTTTTCATCAGACCAGAGAATCTTGTTTCTCATGTTCTGAGAGTCCTTTAGGTGCCTTTTGGCAAAATCTTCACAGAGGACCTCTGTCACACTGACAGAGCTCCAATCGGGTTCTTGGTCACCTCCCTGACCCTTTTCCCCCGTTTGGCCGGGCGGCCAGCTTCTAAGAAGAGTCTTGGTGGTTCCAAACTTCTTCATTTAAGAATGATGGACGCCACTGTGTTCTTGGACCTTCAGTGCTGAATACATTTTTTGGTATCCTTCCCCAGATCTGTGCCTCGACACAATCCTCTCGGAGCTCTACAGACAATTTGTTCGACCTCATGGCTTGGTTTTTGCTCTAACATGCACTGTCAACTTTGGGACCTTTTTTTATATAGACAGGCCTTTCCAAATCATGACAAATCAATTGAATTTACCACAGACTCCAAGTTGAAGAAACATCTCAAGGATGATCAATGGAAACAGGATGCACCTGAGCCCAATTTCGAGTTATAAATCAAATCAAATTTTATTTGTCACATACACATGGTTAGCAGATGTTAATGCGAGTGTAGCGAAATGCTTGTGCTTCTAGTTCCGACAATGCAGTAATAACCAACGAGTAATCTAACAATTCCAAAACTACTACCTTATACACACAAGTGTAAAGGGATAAAGAATATGTACATAAAGATATGTGAATGAGTGATGGTACAGAACGGCAAAGGGTCTGAATACTTGTGTAAATAAGGCATTTCTGTTTTTATTTTTAACAAATTTGCAAAAATGTCTAAACCTGTTTTCGCTTTGTGATTATGGGGTATTGTGTGTAGATTAATGAGGAACATTTTAGATATATCTTTTAGAATAAGGCTGTAACGTAACAAAAAGGGGAATGGGTCTGATTAGTTTCCGAATGCACTGTACTTTTGAGGAGATGGGAAACTGGCCGCGCGGTGCATTCTGAACAATTCTGGGTCAAGGAGCGCTCTCCTTCAAGGAGTGAATGGAGCTTTGTGCGTTAGCTCAAAAACCCAACATTAGCACATTGTTTTCAACGAGAAGTACAACACTGAAAATCTTTTCCGAGATGTGAGATAATTAATTTGCTATCTGTAGGATCGTATAGCTTTGGAATAGTGACATTGCGTACTTTCGAGGATAATGGGCACGTTTCTTGACACTGAGAAGGGTTCGTATGACACAACGTGATTGGTTAATGTCATATGTTCCTTCATTCATTCCTATCTCCTTTCAATAATATCTCTGGCAACTGCGCAATGCACCTCGCACTAAAGAGGCAGACAAATAGGAAAAATACCCTCCTGTTAAATGACACATTTCTCAAGGTGGGATAATATCGCAAAAATATGATCAATGGCTCATTCGAGAAGACATCCTCCTGAGTTATGACATCGGCCAGTATTGAAATCTGACATGTATGATAGACTTTTTTGCGATCTAAAAGTTGTAGTCCCATTAACTTCCAGTGTAGTGATAGCGACTTTATCACAGTGTTATGTAATACCTACCGGATTTCTGCCTGCTAGAATGCCGGTACATGAAAACATGAAATGACCCAGGGAATCGATGGAACATAACTCAGAGATGCACAAAGACAATATAAGATTCAAAATGGGTGAACCTTTCCTTTTATGTAGACCTACATAGTGCTGTAGTATGATTGACGTAAGAGGGTGTCTAGTACAGTAGGAGGTTCCACTGTCTTATGCAGTTTATTGTTCTGGCCAGGGTAAAACTACACACATTTTGTTGATCACTAGATTTGAAGTACTGGCAGGCAGAAACTCCCAACTCTTTTGAAACAGAAACCTGTGCTCTATCCTGCCAAGTGTAGCAGGTCCCAACTGGGTTGTGAATGTTGGTGCTAGGCATAGGGGTAGTGTGCATTGTGCAAGATCAGATGAGTTTGAGATAATACATTGACTAGAGGACAGCCTTAGTGTGCCTGTTCAGTGCTAGAGTAGTCTCTTTCATTCACCAACCTTGTGTCTTACTGGAGTACCTAGAAGCCTTCAAGGGTGGTATGCAAGGCTAGTACGAGTAGAGTAGGAATGGTGAAAGTGCTTTTCTTCTGTTTACAGTAGTGGTCAGAGTGAGTGAGGGGAGCGAGGTTGGTGAACTGTCAACAGAGAAGGTGTAGCATTGAGATAATCCATATGGTGGAAGAGAATGCTAACAACACGTAATCTAACTCTCACTCACTGGAGCTAGAGATGGAGTGGAAAAGCCAGACAGGCAGTCTAATCTATGATAGGCAAGTTAGGTCCTCCATGTAGTATGAACTTTCGCCATTAAGTCTGTATTTGATTAAAAGGTCTATAGCAGAGCCACTGTGTGATCAGTTGGGTCTGTGTGAAACTGCTCAGATCTCAGGATGGAGATGGAGAAGCAGAGATCACTCCCTCTCACCTCTCTCTGTCTGCCAAATCTGGAGAAAATGGGCAATTTGTTGCATTAATCACAATGGATTAGTGATTCTCATTGCTTAGTCATGCTCACAAAACCCCTCATCAAAGACTGGCCTGCATTAATCACTGCCCTACGCACACACGCGCACACGCACGCACGCGCTTACACTGAGGCCCAATGCTCCTTGGCCGTAGAAAATATACACCGTCAAGGAGAAATGTACACTGAACTAAAATATAAACGTGACATGCAACAGTTTCTAAGATTTTACTAAGTTACAGTTCATATAAGGAATTCAGTCAATTTAAGTAAATACATTTAAGCCCTCATCTATGGATTTCAAATGACTGGGAATAGAGAGATGTATCTGTTGGCCACAGATGCATTAAAAAAAATGTAAAGTAGGAGCTTGGATCAGAACACCAGTCAGTATCTGGTGTGACCACCATTTGCCTCATGCAGCATGACATATCTCCTTCACATAGATCAGGCTGTTGATTGTGGCCTGTGGAGAAATGAACCCTGTCGCGGACATCGCAAAGAAACTACTTATTTGCGCGCTTTGAGGACAATACAGTGCCACCGACACGGCCCACTACCAAAGACTGTGGGCTCTCCTTCTGTGGCCGACGTGAGTAAAACATTTAAACGTGTTAACCCTCGCAAGGCTGCCGGCCCAGACGGCTGTCCCCACATGCTTCAAGATGGTCACCATTGTTCCTGTTCCCAAGAAATCTAAGGTAACTGAACTGTCTATCGTCCCGTAGCACTCACTTCTGCCATCATGAAGTGCTTTGAGAGACTAGTCAAGGATATCACGTCCACCTTATCTGTTACCCTAGACCCAGTCCAATTTGCTTACCGCCCCAATAGGTCCACAATGCAATCGCCTGTACACTGCCCTATCCCATCTGGACAAGAGGAATACCTATGTATAAAGATGTTCATTGACTACAGCTCAGCATTCAACACCATAGTACCCTCAAAACTCATCATTAAGCTTAAGACCCTGGGTCTCGAACCTGCCCTGTGCAACCGGGTCTTGGACTTCCTGACGGGCCGCCCCCAGGTGGTGATGTTAGGAAACATCTCCACTCCGCTGATCCTCAACACTGGGGCCCCACAAGGATGCTTTCTCAGCCCTCTCCTGTACTCCCTGTTCACCCACGACTGTGTGGCCATGCACGCCTCCAACTCAATCATCAAGTTTGCAGACGACACTACAGTGGTAGGCTTGATTACCAACAACGACGAGACAGCCTACAGGGGGAAGGTGAAGTGTCAGGAAAATAACTTCTCACTCAATGTCACCAAAAGAGATTATCGTGGACTTCAGGAAACAGCAGAGGGAGCACTCCCTTATCCACATCAATGGGACAGCAGTGGAGAAGGTGGAAAGTTAAGTTCCTCAGGGTACATATCACCGACAAACTGAAATGGTCCAAGCACACAGACAGTGTGGTGAAGAAGGTGCAAAAGTGCCTCTTCAACCTCAGGAGGCTGAAAAAATGTGTCTTGTCACCTGAAAACCCTCACTAACTTTTGCAGGTGCACAATTGAGAACATCCTGTCAGGCTGTATCACTGCTTGGTACGGCAACTGCACCACCCACAACCACAAGGCTCTCCAGAGGGTGGTGCGGTCTGCACAACACATCACCGGGGGCAAACTAACTGCCCTCCAGGACACCTACAACACCCGATGTCACCGGAAGGCCAAAAAGATCATCAAGGACAATAACCATCCTTCCATCCAGAAGGCGAGGTCAGTACAGGTGCATCAAAGCTGGGACGTAGAAGCTGTTTTTCAATCTCTATTTCAAGGCCATCAGATTGTTAAACAGCCACCACTAGCACAGCGAGGCGGCTGCCTACCTACTGACTTGATATCATTGGCCACTTTAATAAATGGAACACTAGTCACTTTAACAATGCCACTTTAAGAATGTTTACATATCTTCCGTTACTCATCTCCTATGTACAGTTGAAGTTGGAAGTTTACATATATTTAAACTCAGTTTTTCACAATTCTTGACATTTAATCATGCAAAAAAAATCCCTATCTTAGGTTTTTTAGGATCACCACTTTCTTTTTGAAATGTTAGAATAATAGTAGAGATTTATTTCAGCATTTCTTTCATCACATTCCCAGTGGGTCAGAAGTTATCATACACTCAATTAGTGTTTGGTAGCATTGCCTTTAAATTGTTTAACTTGGGTCAAATGTTTTGGGTAGCCTTCCACAAGCTTCCCACAATAAGTTGGGTGAATTTTGTCCCATTTCCTCCTGACAGAGCTGGTGTAACTGAGTCAGGTTTGTAGGCCTCCTTGCTCGCACACACTTTTTCAATTCTGCCCACAAATTTTCTATGGTATTGAGGTCAGGGCTTTGTGATGGCCACTCCAATACCTTGACTTTGTTGTCCTTAAGCCATTTTCCCACAACTTATGTTTGGGGTCATTGTTCATTTGGAAGACCTATTTGCGACCAAGCTTTAACTTCCTGACTGATGTCTTGAGATTTTGCTTCAATATATCCACAATTTTCCTACCTCATGATGCCATCTATTTTGTGAAGTGCACCAATCTTTGTCCCCATGTGCAGTTGCAAACCATAGTCTGGCTCTTTTATGGTGGTTTTGGAGCAGCGGCTTCTTCCTTGCTGAGCGGCCTTTCAGGTTATGTCGATATAGGACTCGTTTTACTGTACCTGTTTCCTCCAGCATCTTCACAAGGTCCTTTGCTGTTGTTCTGGGATTGATTTGCACTTTTCGCACCAAAGTACGTTCATCTCTAGGAGACAGAACGCGCCTCCTTCCTGAGTGTTATGATGGCTGCGTGGTCCCATGGTGTTTGTAATTGCGTACTATTGTTTGTACAGATGAACGTGGTATCTTCAGGTGTTTGGAAATTGCTCCCAAGGATGAACCAGATTTGTGGAGGTCTACAATTTTTTTCTGAGGTCTTGGCTGATTTCTTTTGATTTTCCCATGATGTCAAGCAAAGAGGCACTGAGTTTGAAGGTAGGCCTTGAAAAATATCCACATCTCCAATTGACTCAAATTATGTCAATTAGCCTATCCGAAGCTTCTAAAGCCATGACATAGCTGTTTAAAGGCACAGTCAACTTAGTGTACTTGTCATGCACAAAGTAGATGTCCTAATCGACTTGCCAAAACTATAGTTTGTTAACAAGAAATTTGTGGAGGGGTGGAAAAACGAGTTTTAATGACTCCATCCGAAGTGTATGTAAACTTCCGACTTCAACTATATATACTGTATCCTTCACTATCTATTGCATCTTAGCCACTTTGTCACTGCTCATCCATATATTTTATACTTATATATTCTCATCCAGTTCCTTTACTAAATTATGTGTATTTGGTTTTGTTGTGTAATTTGTTAGATATTACTTGTTAGATACTGCTGCGCTGTTGGATCTAAGTAGCATATGCAGTTCACTACCCTCGCAATAACATTTGCTAACCATGTGTATGTGACCAATAGAATGTTGTCCCACTCCTCTTCAATGGCTTTGTGAAGTTGATCCTTGCGACATGGGGCCGTGCATTATCATGCTAAAACATTAGGTAATGGTGGCGGATGAATGGCACGACAATGGGCCTCAGGATCTCATCACTTGTGCTCATTGTCCGTAGCTTATGCCTGCCCATACCATAACCCCTCCACCATCATGGGGCACTCTGTTCACAATGTTGACATCAGCAAACCGCTCACCCACACGATGACATGCACGCTGTCTGCCATCTTCCCGGTACAGTTGAAACCGGGATTCATCCGTGAAGAGCACACTTCTCCAGCGTGGCAGGTGAGTATTTGCCAACTGAAGTTGGTTACGATGCCACACTGCAGTCCGGTCAAGACCCTGGTGAGGATGATGAGCTTCCCTGAGCAAACCCACAGTTTCACCAGCTGTCCGGGTGTCTGGTCTCAGACAATCCCGCAAGTGAAGAAAGCCGGCAGTGGAGGTCCTGGGCTGGTGTGGTTACACGTGGTTGTGAGGCCGATTGGACGTAATGCCAAATTCTCTAAAACAATGTTGGAAGCGGCTTACGGTAGATAAATGAACATTGAATAATCTCGGCAACAGCTCTGGTGGACATTCCTGTAGTCAGCATGCCAATTGCATGCTCCCTCAACTTGAGACATCTGTGGCGTTGTGTGACACAAGTGCACATTTTAGTGGCCTTTAATTGTCCCCAGCATAAGGTACACCTGTGTAATGATCATGCTGTTTAGTCAGCTTCTTGATATGCCACCTCAGGTGGATGGATTATCTTGGCAAAGGAGAAATGCTCGCTAACAGGGATGTAAACAAATTTGTGCCCAACATTTGAGAGAAATAAGCTCTCTGTGCGTATGGAACATTTCTGGGATCTTTTATTTCAGCTCATGAAACATGGGACCAACACTTTGTGTTTCATTTATATTTTTGTTCAGTGTAGATAGGATAGCTGTCAGGGAGAGAGACTGCCAGACACCCTCTCTTTCTCGCTCTCATTCTTTCACTCACACACTCAAAGCTCAGAAACACATGCTGTTAACAAAAGAGCAATCTTTTTCTTGCACTCACATATATACAACGATTTATGTTACTATACTAAGTCAGCAATAATACTGTACTCCACTCAATATATATTTTATTAATACTTCACAGCAACATACGCATTTGCAGACTCATAAATGCATAGTGTTATTGGCTAAACATTATACTGGTAGGGGCACCCATTCATTTGTAGTAAACAAATAATTAGGCCTACTTTACTTTTCTGCATTACTCGTAGTGTTTCCTTGAATCACATTCTAAATCCGAATTGTGTTTTTTTTTTTATGTCCGTCTAGCTGCTTCTGGTGTAAATCACTTCCTGAAAGGCCTTTTTCAAGTTGACAGTGTACCCCTCACTTGTGTGCCTCCTTCAGGGCTGTGTGTATGGTAGCAGGCAGTCTAGTGTTAAAGATAAAGGCAACTCTGGCTATTTTGTACTAGTGTGCTTTAAGGATATGCTAAATAAACCGCTGGATAGGCTATCCTATTTAGCAGTTAATTTAGCCTTTCCTACTTAGCCTATTAGGCTACATAAACTGCTGGATAGGCTAAATAAACTGCTAAATAGGATAGGCTAAATAAACCACTGGATAGGCTAAATAGAATAGGCTAAATAAACCACTGGATAGGCTAAATAGAATAGGCTAAATAAACCACTGGATAGGCTAAATAGAATAGGCTAAATAAACTGCTGGATAGGCTAAATAGGATAGGCTAAATATACTGCTTGGTAGGTTAAGTAGGATAAGCTAAATATACAGCTGGGCTGGCTAAATAGGATAGGCTAAATCAACTGCTGGCTAGGCTAAATAGTCTAAATAACCCGCTGGATAGGATAAATCAACTGCTGGCTAGGCTAAATAGGCTAAATAACCCGCTGGATAGGATAAATAAACTGCTGGCTAGGCTAAATAGGCTAAATAACCTGCTGGCTAGGCTAAATAACCCGCTGGATAGGATAAATAAACTGCTGGCTAGGCTAAATAACCCGCTGGATAGGATAAATAAACTTCTGGCTAGGCTAAATAACCCGCTGGATAGGATAAATCAACTGCTGGCTAGGCTAAATAGGCTAAATAACCCGCTGGATAGGATAAATCAACTGCTGGCTAGGCTAAATAGGCTAAATAACCCGCTGGATAGGATAAATAAACTGCTGGCTAGGCTAAATAAACCGCTCTTATTTGCACAGGTTCCCTGTGTTTTATAATGTTAATAAAGGGTAATAAAACATTGAAATCAAAGGGCATTTTAAACGACCAAGGACACTGTAGTAAGAAGAGTAATATAAAGTGTTATGTTATAAAACAAAACTCTCCTTCCAGACTCACATTAAGCTTCTCCAATCCAAAATTAAATCTAGAATCGGCTTCCTATTTCACAACAAAGCATCCTTCACTTGTGCTGCCAAAAATACCCTCGCAAAACTGACTATGGCGATGTCATTTACAAAATAGCCTCCAATGCTCAACTCGGCAAACTGGATGTAGTCTATCACAGTGCCATCCGTTTTGTCACCAAAGCCCCATATACTACCCACCACTGTGACCTATATGCTCTCGTTGCCTGGTCCTTGCTTCATATTCGTCGCCAAACCCACTGGCTCCAGGTCATCTATAAGTCTTTGCTAGGTAAAGCCCCGCCTTATCTCAGCTCACTGGTCACCATAGCAACACCCATCCGTAGCACGTGCTCCAGCAGGTATATTTCACTGGTCATCCCCAAAGCCAACATCTTTCCTTCCAGTTCTCTGCTGTCAATGACTGGAACAAATTGCAAAAATCACTGAAGCTGGAGACTCATATCTCCATCGCTAACTTTAAGCATCAGCTGTCAGAGCAGCTTAACGATCATTGCACCTGTACACAGCCCATCTGTAAATAGCCCACCCAACTACCTCATCCCCATACTGTTAATTTTTGCTCCTTTGCACCCCAGTATCTCTACTCTAATTGCGAAATTGTAAGTATTTTGCCACTATGGCAAATTTATTGCCGTACCTCCCTAATCTTACCACATTTGCATACACTGTATATAGACTTTTCTATTGTGTTATTGACTGTACGTTTGTTTATCCAATGTGTAACTCTGTGTTTTTTGTCGCACTGCTTTGCTTTATCTTGGCCAGGTCACAGTTGTAAATGAGAACTTGTTCTCAACTGGCCTACCTGGTTAAATAAAATAAGTGTTACGTAACATGTCTTGTCTCTTTAGGCGGGGCAGAGCGATGCAGCCCGGTCTACCAGCGATGACTCCCTCTCCTGTCGCGATGGCTCCTCCACCGACCCTGACCTTCAACCTCGAGCCTGGCCCCGACCCCTCTGCGATCTTTACCCTACCCAGGGTCACGTGGAGAGGGCGGCGCCCCCGTCCCTGCTGTCTGGGTGTGGTGCCCAGGTACAGCTTGTGACCTATGACCCCCACAATGAGGAGAGTAGACTGAACGGGCTCAACACGGACACCTGGTCCAGCCGAGTGATAGGCCACCCTGAGATGAAGCCCTACCCCTCCAGGATCATGAGGCTCTTCTCTACCCAGAGGAAGTGCACCGTTCCTGGGGACAGTCCGGGCTCAACCAGGCCCCTCTCCTTCCAGGGCCCTCAATCCAGTGCCGTGGGCCCGCAGGCTTGGCCAGTCCTGTCAGGGCTTGCCGTCATGGGCTCCTTTAAGAAGCTGCGCTCCTCAGTGCTCCAAGGCATTCAGAACCGAGGGACAGCTAATCCGGATGGGGAGTACATCTCAGCAGCCAACCAGGGTGAATATAATGGAATGGTCACAACCAATCAGAGCTTAAGACTGAGGTGTGGGGAGGGATATAGTGTGTCCAGTAGGGTGTCTATTGGCCAGCAGATGGCTGGTATGAGCCCTTATAGTTCTGACAATGAAGAAGAGGAGGAAGTAGTAGATAAGGAAGAGGGACTGCAGAGAACAACACGCTTTTCAAGGAGTATCCGGAGAGCATATGGGGCGGGGCGCATCTCACTGCTTGACACTGGGCAGAACGGGGAACGCGGGGAGGGTCCAGGACAGGGGGTTTCATCCAATCAGAGGCCAGGTTTAGGCTCCAGTTCAGGGTCTGAGGTGAACCTACATTCGGAAGAGAGCGTCAACGTGCTGAGCAGACTAACCAAGAGCGCAGACAACCTACACCTTAAGGCCCCTTTCAGACGCAAAGCCCCTTCTCCCTCTCCAAATGACTCACCTGGTACCATTGGCTCTGTAGTGGCCAATGTGGGCCCCAGCATACAGAGATCAGCCAGTGTCTCGTCCGTGGACCTTAGGGACCGCAGCCAGAGCCCTGGTCGCCTTAGGAGTCCCCTAGGGGCCAGGGGCCACATGTTGAAGCTAGTGGGCAGCATGACTGACCTGACCATGAGACGCAGGCCTAACCTGTCCCCCGTCACTTGCCCGGGCTCCCCCGTGACTCCCCTGTCCCCCCTCAGCCGTCTCCACGACGACTACTCCCGCCGTACGCCCTGCCTTCCCGCCGGCGACCGTCAACGGCGGCCCTCACCCGCCAGAACGAGGAACGTCACTCTGGTATCACTGGAACACACGCCGACCATCCACCTCCAGGGAAGACCAGACCATGTCTTCAGTTTCCCAACCTATAGTGAACCTCTCGCTACAACCTCATCTCCCCTGAGGAGCAGCCTGTGTGAGGGGGGCAGGCCTCAGGAGGGACAGGGAGATGGGTGGAGAGCTCAGTGTTACTCCACTCCACTCCCCCAGGGGGAGCCATGTGAGAGCCACAGCAAACACCAGCCGGAGGTCAATGCAGAGGTCAAGACGGCACCAAAGCAGGTAAGATAATACTTTGATGCTCCAATCTGCTACACTGGCTCAGTCCTACTGGAATGTCTGGACTACTGATCTGAAAGACATCAGGTGAAAGTGATGTGCTGGTGGTGACATCTCATTCCTATTTATTCAGCGGGCTCAAAGGGAAGCACAGTGAAAAGTCGTCATGGGGGTGAAGGCAGACAGTCTCATCCTTATCAATTGGAGCAGAATGATCCGTTGTAAGGCCTTTATCCTAATAATTCGATCTTCTGGCAGTGACCTTGTCTTGTGAAATGGAACTTGGTCGTGGAGATATCTGGTGGTTTATGAAGTGATCTTTGATTATGTCAGGTCTCTTAAAGTCATTTAGATAAGTGAGTGAAGGCGCGTGTCTCTAGCTAACCAAAGAATCCAACGCTTGCGTGCCCATGCCTAGTCCAAAGTTCCTGTCCAACATGATTGGTCAAGTCAGTTGTCAATCAGGCTTTACAGCCCAGCTGATTGGCCCCAGCCCTGTGTCACATCTACTGTCACTTTATCTGTGTCTCATAAGCGTTGGTCTAGTGTATTTGTCACCACTGTGATTGCGTGACTCCCAGCAGCCACAGCCCTAGCAGGATCACGTGTCGGCCGGCTGTAGAGGCCGGCCAAACTGAAGGAGCAGAACAGGCACAGTTAATTATTAGGTATTGTTTATGATTGGTGGTGGGATTGGTTGCATAAGCAAGCGGGGCTCCTGTTCCAGTGTGCTGTGGCTGGCTGGTTATCAGTAAGAGCAATGCTGTCCCCTCCCTTCCCCACTCTGCCCTCAACAACAGGCAGGCAGGCAGGCAGGCCACCGGGACAAAGTCCACTAGTCACGCTGGGCCTGGGAGAGTTTACAGAGAGATCTAGGAAAACACTACCGACACACCAGGAATAATACACTGTCTGGGTTGTTAGAGGACTGAATATTCAATCAGAAGACTGGTTTATTTGATTGAGAACCATGATGGCAGATTTTAGTTGATCAGATGGAAGGAAATTAGCTGATTTTCATTGGTTGAAGAGAGAGAAGCAGGCAGGGGAACTGTGCAGTAGAGAACTAAAGGAGAAGCAGACCCAGACCTCGGGACAGAGGCCTGTGAGTGTGTTGGTGTTTGACCATGGTGCTGATCTACTGTGTACCTTTCCAGTGCATATGGACCAGACCAGACCAAGATCAGGAGGAGCTGGAGGTAAAGGAACTTCTCTCTTCTGACATGCCAATGACAAACAAATTAAACTTAACCAGTACAGTATACTAGTAAGCTCTCTGGTCAGTTAGACTAACCATTGTAGACAATTTATCTTGGGCAGTAACTTAAAGGAAATGTATTCTCTTCTGTCGCTCCTCGTGTGTACACATAAAATTTGATAAGACTTTTTACATGAATTCAGGGTATGTGATATGGGAGAAGAATGTGCAAAAATAAATATTCCATATCACTGACATTTGTACGGACTTTCCACATTTGACACGTCAGCTAAACAGCATGCTCTGTTTCTGATTAACAGACATTCTTTAACGAGGATGTGTTTAATTAGGAGCAGGCATTGTGGGACATCAAATTTGACCTTTCACCTTTACTCTTACCTGTAGGACACATCAGACGAACAGGGCAGAGAGGCACTGTTAGGGGGTGAAGAGGCGCCCTCTCCTTCAGCCACCGGTACCACTCTCACCCCAACATGTTCCCTAGATTCTCCCACCTCACCCATATTAACCACATCACCCATGGCAACAGGCGCAACGGAAACGTCCACGTCCGTCACCCCCAGACGGAGGGCGGGGCGATCGAGGCCTCGGCCAATCTCTGACTACGCTCAGCTGGTTGCCAGGAAGTACGCCATCCCCGAGGAGGAGGCGGAGCTACATCCTGAGGAGAGGATTACAAATGGAACTCCCTGTCAGGACTTCAAAAGTAATGGAGGCTCGCAGGACAGTGACAGCCAAGAGAACTACAATATGAATGGAGATCTCCGGTGCCGGAGAAGACGGCCTATGTCTGTGATTGGAGGAGTGGATCTGTACTCTTCACCTGGCGCTGAGGGGAGAGAGGACCGCCTGCCGTCTGTAAGCACCTCACTGTTTAACAATGGCTAGATATACTGAGAGATTTGTGTAACACAGTATGTCAAATAATGCCCTGTTTGTGATTGAGGTGCAAAACCCTTGGACGTTCCCAAAGGCCCCTAACACTGTCCTTTCCATGTCGCTCTAGCTCCTGTCACGCCCCCCTGTCCCATCCCACCAAGTGCCCTCCTACAGGGCTGTGTCGGCCAGGTTCCGCCCCTCCACCTTCTCCCAGAGCACCCCCATTGGACTGGACCGCCTTGGACAACGCAAACTACACAGAGTCCTCAGTGGTGAGGGAGGGAGTGTGTGTGAAAGGGAGGAATAAAGATGGAGTATGTCTGTGTATGAGAGGCAGTGGGGTAGAATGTCTGTTAAAGAAGCGTAAAGCAGAGAGCAGATTGGCCAACATGCATGCATGTTGTGTAACAACTACACAATACTCTGTCCATGTATGAAGGTACGAGATCCGAGTTAAAAGTACGCAGAAATGAATAGGGCCTGATTTCTTTTATTTTTACATTTTAATAAAAAATAAATCCACTGAGTAAATCTAACAACCCGATTCTCGAGCTGCAACACACAGACATGAACGGAGTTTGTGTCAACGGACATGGAGATGAATACATCATTATTCAACGTAGCTTCCTCGTGTCTGTCCCTCCTGTTTGTTGTGATGCTGAGTTTGCGGACTGTCAGCTGTAAGTTAACACATGGACTCTGTGTGTTGTGGAAAGGTAAAGGCATTGGTTCAAGCTAACGTTAGCGAACATAAGATGGACATTCAGTGGGCTCTAATGTGCCAGCAGTTCACTCGCATTTGCTAGTGAAAGAAATTAAATGCAAGTATGAAAAATAACTGTTCGCATTTGTGCGAGTGTGAAAAACATTTAATTCTGCGTCCCATTAGTTGTATTTTCCACGTAACATTACGAGGATAACGCAACCTGATAGACTAACAGTAATTATGATCCACGTCACAAAAAGCATTACAAAAGTATAATCAAAAATAAATATAAACATCTTGGAATTAAATGGAGTTGAGTTTAGAAGACTGTGCGATGAAGAATGAATGAGTGTCCTGTATTAGATTTAGAGACAATACTTCTAAAATGCCTTTGCACTACATTTTAGATTTGATACATTTCGAAAATCTGAAATGATATATGCGCAAAGAAATACAATAGACACCTTTACATAGGCTGAAACAGACTCTTCTAGCGAACAGCGTTCAGATTCTCTCTGCGGTAGCCTACTGAACAGTGTTCAGATTCCCTTTGCATTATCCTACTGAACAGCGTTCAGATTCCCTTTGCATTATCCTACTGAACAGCGTTCAGATTCTCTTTGCGGTAGCCTACTGAACAGTTTTCAGATTCCCTTTGCATTATCCTACTGAACAGCGTTCAGATTCCCTTTGCATTATCCTACTGAACAGCGTTCAGATTCCCTTTGGATTATCCTACTGAACAGCGTTCAGATTCCCTTTGCATTATCCTACTGAACAGCGTTCAGATTCCATTTGCATTATCCTACTGAACAGCGTTCAGATTCCCTTTGCATTATCCTACTGAACAGCCTTCAGATTCCCTTTGCATTATCCTACTGAACAGCCTTCAGATTCCATTTGCATTATCCTACTGAACAGCGTTCAGATTCCCTTTGCGGTAGCCTACTGAACAGCGTTCAGATTCCCTTTGGATTATCCTACTGAACAGCGTTCAGATTCCCTTTGCATTATCCTACTGAACAGCGTTCAGATTCCCTTTGCATTATCCTACTGAACAGCGTTCAGATTCCCTTTGCATTATCCTACTGAACAGCCTTCGGATTCCCATTGCATTATCCTACTGAACAGCGTTCAGATTCCCTTTGCATTATCCTACTGAACAGCATTCAGATTCTCTTTGCGGTAGCCTACTGAACAGCGTTCAGATTCTCTTTGCGGTAGCCTACTGAACAGCGTTCAGATTCTCTTTGCGGTAGCCTACTGAACAGCGTTCAGATTCCCTTTGCATTATCCTACTGAACAGCGTTCAGATTCCCTTTGCATTATCCTACTGAACAGCATTCAGATTCCCTTTGCATTATCCTACTGAACAGCGTTCAGATTCTCTTTGCGGTAGCCTACTGAACAGCGTTCAGATTCCCTTTGCATTATCCTACTGAACAGCGTTCAGATTCCCTTTGCATTATCCTACTGAACAGCGTTCAGATTCCCTTTGCATTATCCTACTGAACAGCGTTCAGATTCCCTTTGCATTATCCTACTGAACAGCGTTCAGATTCCCTTTGCATTATCCTACTGAACAGCGTTCAGATTCCCTTTGCATTATCCTACTGAACAGCGTTCAGATTCTCTCTGCGGTAGCCTACTGAACAGCGTTCAGATTCCCTTTGCATTATCCTACTGAACAGCGTTCAGATTCTCTTTGCAGTAGCCTACTTGAGCTTTGTGTAGCCAGTTTTGCAGTCTGTGTCGATGTGATCATTTGTTTTTATGTTTTCAAAATGATTTTGCTTTTAGTGTTGATTAGGAACCGCGTCTAAAAAAACAATACTTGTGAGCTGGCCCTAGTGATTGGCCCTGTTTGAGAGGTGACTAGCGTTCCTCTGCTATAGAGACTAAACTTGGGGGCATGTGCTAAGAAAAACGTTATAGATAGTTATCTCCATTCTATACTGTACATGTAATGGAATAAACATACAGACAATCTGTGCTAATTCTACAAAACATAGATGTATATTATATGTTCTGTACTTATCAGTATGAATATTTTATGTTTTCTAAATACCTTTTCAGAGGACTAACTGAACTAGGTGTGATGCATAATGTTTGTCTAAGCACATGAATCTCCAATTTGCTGCCCATCTTGTACTCTAAACAGTTGGACAGGGTTGGCAGGTCTGGGAGAGCTTTGAAAGTTAATATGTAAAATTTTGTGTTTACCATCTTTCCAGAGTGTGTAATGTGTAGAGCAGGGTTCCCCAACTGGCCCGCGGGTGTTTTTTTTTGTCCCCCCCAAGTTTTCGAAACAAACCCCGCAATTATTTATATATATACATATGTGTAATTATTATTTATTTATTTTCCAAGTAGACTAAAAACACCAGGAAACCAGCTCCAATTGATTTAATTTTAGGAAATATTTTCCCATGCATAATAGTGGAATGTGATCGTATACAAATGTAAACAAGGTTTGAAATGATTATGTTTTAGTTAAACATATCTGTTGGGCTTCTTGCGGTCCTTTTGCCTTCCACTCAAGAACAAATCGGCCCGCGGCTGAATATAGTTGATGATCCCTGGTGTAATGAGTGCTGTTTGTGTGTGTGAGAGTATATCTGATGTGTGTGTGTAACTGTACTAACTCTCTCCTCCCCACAGCAGACGGAGGCTCAGAGTGTTGTGCAGCGGTGGATGGTGACAGTGTGAGTGAGGAGGAGGGGAGCTTCGATGAGCTCAGTGATGTCACAACGTACCTGCAGCCTGGGGTGGGGCTGTCTGCTCTCAGCCAGGTGTGCTGCTTATCTACCTGCCTGCCTGTGTGTTAAATTGCAGCATTCAGCATCAGATGTAACCAATGTTCCCTCAAAAAATTCAGCACTGATCAAATTTCATGTCTGCTGAGTGCAAACTTGAATGTTGGGAAAATTCTGTGCAACTTCCAGTGCGAGTTTATCAATCAAATTTCAATCAAATTTACTTATAAAGCCCTTCTTACATCAGCTGATGTCACAAAGTGCTATACAGAAACCCAGCCTAAATCCCCAAACAGCAAACAATGCAGGTGTAGAAGCAAGTTTACTCTGAACACTGAGGTTGTACCTGTTTTTAGTTAGTTTTTAACAGTGCTCAAGTAGGCTACTGTGGCTATTTGATCATAATGTAGGCCTACCAGAGTGGCCTGCCATAAAAAAAATGTGATAATATCTTAACATGTTGTTCTATCATTCTGCCTACAGTAGCAGCCAATATGTGGTGTTCAATGTAGGCCAACATTCCATGAGACTTTTGGAACCTGTTTTATTTACTTGTCCTTCAGACAGGGAGGTGACTGAAAGAGTTGTTGTTTGATGCAAGAAACCACTCTACAAAATAAAATGCATGATTATTACAGAGAATCAGACAATTATGCTACCCTCTGCCTATTGGCTACTTAGCTTATTCAAGCCTGTCTCAAAATACAACAGGGCCCCTTTAAGACAAAACAAAGCTACAGTGGGGCAAAAAAGTATTTAGTCAGCCACCAATTGTGCAAGTTCTCCCACTTAAAGATGAGAGAGGCCTGTAATTTTCATCATAGGTACACTATGACAGACAAAATGAGAAAAAAATCCAGAAAATCACATTGTAGGATTTTTTATGAATTTATTTGCAAATTATGGCGGAAAATAAGTATTTGGTCAATAGCAAAAGTTTATCTCAATACTTTGTTATATACCCTTTGTTGGCAATGACAGAGGTCAAACGTTTTCTGTAAGTCTTCACAAGGTTTTCACACACTGTTGCTGGTATTTTGGCCCATTCCTCCATGCAGATCTCCTCTAGAGCAGTGATGTTTTGGGGCTGTTGCTGGGCAACACAGACTTTCAACTCCCTCCAAAGATTTTCTATGGAGTTGAGATCTGGAGACTGGCTAGGCCACTCCAGGACCTTGAAATGCTTCTTACGAAGCCACTCCTTCGTTGCCCGGGCAGTGTGTTTGGGATCATTGTCATGCTGAAAGACCCAGCCGCGTTTCATCTTCAATGCCCTTGCTGATGGAAGGAGGTTTTCACTCAAAATCTCACGATATATGGCCCCATTCTTTCCTTTACACGGATCAGTCGTGCAGAAAAACAGCCCCAAAGCATGATGTTTCCACCCCCATGCTTCACAGTAGGTATGGTGTTCTTTGGATGCAACTCAGCATTCTTTGTCCTCCAAACACGACGAGTTGAGTTTTACCAAAAAGTTATATTTTGGTGTCATATGGTTAGATGAAATTCTCCCAATCTTCTTCTGGATCATCCAAATGCTTTCTAGCAAACTTCAGACAGCCTGGACATGTACCGGCTTAAGCAAAGGGACACTTCTGGTACTGCAGGATTTGAGTCCCTGGCGTCGTAGTGTGTTATTGATGGTAGGCTTTGTTACTTTGGTCCCAGCTCTCTGCAGGTCATTCACTAGGTCCCCCATGTGGTTCTGGGATTTTTGCTCACCGTTCATTTTGACCCCACGGGGTGAGATCTTGCGTGGAGCCCCAGATCGAGGGAGATTATGTCTTGTATGTTTTCCATTTCCTAATAATTGCTCCCACCAGAAATCTTGCTTGTTTGTAGGTGACCAAATACTTATTTTGCACCATAATTTGCAAATAAATTCATTAAAAATCCTACAATGTGATTTTCTGGAGAAAAAAAAAATCTCATTTTGTCTGTCATAGTTGAAGTGTATGTACCTATGATGAAAATTACAGGCCTCATCTTTTTAAGTGGGAGAACTTTCACAATTGGTGGCTGACTAAATACTTTTTTGCCCCACTGTATGTACCTGACTCATTTTTCATAAAGGTCTAGAAATGTATACGTTTTGTGCTCTTGTTGGAAGCAATCACTCCCCTATTGCCGACTACATAGTATCTATAACTGGGCTACTAACTGTAACTAGCAAAGGATATTGACTAAATGTGCACAATTGGCTACATGCAGCTCTTGCTTTGATTTCAAAACAAGCTCACCTACTCACAACTGGGGCTGTTGCGGTGATCGTATTACCGCCACACCGGCGGTCACGAGTCATGAAGGCAGTCAAATTCCACATGACCGTTTAGTCACTGTGATTAGGCTTCTCCAAGCTCTGATGCTGCTGATGGTCATTAGTACCGAACTTGCTAACTGCCTGGTGCTCAGCACTCTATTTTCCCTCTAATCACTCTGACATGAATGCAAATATATTTGAAAATCTAATCAAACACTTCGAGAGCTCATGTTGCTCAATATTTCATTAGGCTATGCAATTGCATAAGAGAACAGAGTGATGGCCTCTTTAATAGAGGATCCCATGAGCTTTCTATAGGCTAGGCCTACTATATTTATTTCTAAACTTTCCTAATATTAAGCACATTGCTTATATTTAGAACAGGAGTGTAGCCTACCTGGCTGGCATAAAAATGAACTACAGGAAAAGCTACTTAATGCATAGATAACATGTATTTTTTCCCCACTGCCCCTGTTTTGATTCAGGTGCATGATAATGGTTCATTCTAAATCAAAACAAATGTCACACACACATTAATTAGTATATGTAAAGACGAGATTAAATCAAGAATAATCTGATGGGTGACAATTTTTGCCTATCACTTGTGAATTACACTACCGTTCAAACGTTTGGTCACTTACAAATGTCCTTGTTTTTGAAAGAGAAGCACATTTTTTGTCCATTTTTAAAATAACATCAAATTGATCAGAAATACAGTGTAGACATTGTTAATGTTGTAAATTACTATTGTAGCTGGAAACGGCTGATTTTTTTTTTTTTTTTTTTAATGGAATATCTACATAGGTGTACAGAGGCCCATTATCAGCAACCATCACTCGTGTGTTCCAATGGCACGTTGTGTTAGCTATTCCAAGTTTATAATTTCAAAAAGGCTAATTGATTATTAGAAAAACATTTTGCAATTATGTTAGCACAGCTAAAAACTGATTTAAGAAGCAATACAACTGGCCTTCTTTAGACTAGTTGTGTATCTGGAGCATTAGCATTTGTGGGTTCGATTACATGCTCAAAATGGCCAGAAACAAAGACCTTTCTTCTGAAACTCGTCAGTCTATTCTCGTTCTTTGAAATGAAGGCTATTCCATGCTAGAAATCGCCAAGAAACTGATGATCTCGTACAACAGTGTGTACTACTCCCTTCACAGAACAGTGCAAACGGTCTCTAACCAGAATAGAAAAGGGAGTTTAAGGCCCCGGTACACAACTGAGCAAGAGGACAACTACATTAGTTGGCAGCCTCGTTAAATAGTACCCACAAAACACCAGTCTCAACGTCAACAGGATTGAAGAGGCGACGCTGAGATGCTGGCCTTCTAGGCAGAGTTCCTCTGTCTAGTGTCTGTGTTCTTTTGCCCATCTTAATCTTTTCTTTTTATTTGCCAGTCTGATATGGCTTTTTCTTTGCAACTCTGTCTCTGCCTGTGTTCCATTGGAACACAGGAGTGATGGTTGCTGATAATGGGCCTCTGTACTCCTATGTAGATATAACATTAAAAATCAGCCGTTTCCAGCTACAATAGTCATTTACAACATTTAACAATGTCTGCAGTGTATTTCTGATCAATTTGATGTTATTTTAATGGACAAAAATGTTTTCTAAGTGACCCCAAACTTTTGAACGGTAGCTAATATATTATCACTTGTGAATGATGCCCAGCATAAGAAACCATGCATTTTTTTTGTGACTTTTTCATAGTTGCACACCTATGTAGCCTAGCCCATAGGCCAATATGTTTTAATAAGGTTTGTATCACAACTGAAGTGGCCAAATAACTCATTAAAAGTATGCACATTAATCTGCTTTACAAGGGGTGTAGAGCCTAACAGCCATATGTGTTTAGGGAAGAACATTTCCACCATTAAAAATGCGCCTTTCATAATAAAAGCGTTACATGCATAATTGCATTTGCGGTCACTTTTGATACTGGTGTTTTCCTCCAGTGGTACATTCACACTTTTAGCCTACTTCCGTGTGTGCATTGCTGCGCTTATAATATGAAGAAATAGCCTTATGGTTTATCAACATTTTAAGCTGAACGTTTTGATCTAAAAAGTTTTTTTTGATGCTAGTGGTTGTATTAATTTGGGCTCTATCGCAACTGTCCCAGACTATTTTTTATTCATTAAATATTTATTTATCGCACATAATAGAATGGGTCTACTTTTGTAATATGGGGGTTAGTAGATTAACATAGTCTCGTGCTTTTGCTGTTCAAAGTAAATGTGAACAGTTCTTCCAATATCTTCAATATGCACATCAGAGTTGGATAAGGACGTGAGAAGTTGCGTCACCCGACGTGTCTGTCTTAATTTGTAGCCTGTGAGAAAGACCCGACCAGCTGACGGAAAGCTGTGTGAGTGAGACCCTCTTCGGATTGCACGGCACACTCAGAGAAGAGCACAGCACTTCGGGCCGTAAAAGGAATGGATTTTTTTTAGGGTGCATTACGGCCACAAAGGGGATTCCGCCGTGAAATTCGAGGCATTATCAAGTGCGTGTCAAATTGTGATTGAGACTATTGAAGTGTACAGCCTGCGCCATTAACAATACAGAACGCATGCCTTTTCAAGCTATTTTCTTTCAAATGATCATTAGTCTCATCATGCAGCCTTACAATGTATTAAAAATCAAAACAACGTTTGTAGAACAACTAAAGTTACATTTAATAAATCTAAATTAAGCATATAGGAATACCTGTTTCTTTAACTGCTCAACACTGAATAGCCAAATGTGCACACTCAATCGTTTGGAGACAATATTTATTTTATTTAGCTTTGTTCAGTTGTATTCTTCATACTATAAAGTAATGCAACATAATTATAATCAAATCTTGTCTGCTAAATGAACCAGTGTAGCCCACAGCCATATGGCTTAACCAGATCAGGACCCAACATAAAGACAACTCAGAGTATGTTATTCTGTTCTTCTGAAATAGACATTTTCTTCATATCATGTTTCTTTAGACTTGCCTAAAATAAATAATGGATTTATTGTGAAGGTGTAGTCTATAATACATGGATTTATTCAACTTTTTAAAATGTGTGGAAGCCAGGAGATGCTTAATGTGTTTATGTTAATTAACGGTCAATTACCATGAGACTGACAGTTATTCACTTGACAATCACCGTCTGACAAAATGTTGTGACCGCCACAGCCCTACTCACGACCGCTCATGCTGTAAACACAGTCCAGGTCAAAGTAAATGGTACAGATCCATATATGGTAATGGTCTATTTGCATGTAGGCCTACTGCAGCTCTGATTGTTTACGCTGCACCGGTCTGTGTAGAGTACGGGCTGAGTAGTGCGTGTCAATGCAATAGTATCCTACTCCGATGCGTTCTGCCTACAACAAAAGCTAAGCTGTTGCATAGTTCGTTTTGTTTCAGTATGTTGCGTTGAATGTGGATAATATTGGGTTGATTCGATCACAATTGCCACAGTAAAGAGAAACCTTGAGTGTTAACTTCCACTCCATAATAAATACAAATTGTAGATTTTTTTACAGAAATGTTTGGCGATCGACTAGGAATGCCTTGGAGATCGATCAGTCGTTGAATGAAGTTCAATATCGTACTTCTCTCTGTGGGCTGATATTTCTGTGCGGCGGTCTGGGGGCTACTGCGCATGCGCGCTGCTTAATGGGAACATTGGATAAATGTCTCCAAGACAATATGCCGTTTCTGCAATCCCTGATGTGTGTGTGATCTGTTTTGGTCTGAGTTTGGACGCAGCTCTGGTGTCCCAAGTCCAAGCGTAATCTGTGTGTCAGACATGAGTATGCTGTGCATGTAATTCTGTATTTATTTGTGCGTGTCTGTCATTACATAAGCTCGGTAACCCTGACTCGGTAACCCTCCACCTCTCTCTTACCCTTTTTTCTCTCGCTCTCTCAGTGGATCAGCCAGGGTCAAGCTGTGTATGCAGAGGCCCTGTGGGACCATGTGACAATGGAGGAGCAGGAGCTGGCGTTCAAGGTGGGGGATGTGATCCGGGTGCTGGAGGCCCCTCACAAGGACTGGTGGTGGGGCATGGGGGCAGACAGGGAGGCCTGGTTCCCCTCCAGCTTCGTCAGGGTAAGACAACACGGAGTCAATACATTTGTGCACTAGCCCTGTTGCATTGAAAAGAAAGAAATCTGTCAGTCAATGATTTAACAGTTCTTTGTGTTTTTATTGATCTTTTTTCACAACAACAAGAAACAGTCAGGTCATGAGGCAAAAAGAGGTCAAAAACAAAACAACTTTCTGAACAAGCCATTGACATGATCGGCTTGGATCAGGAAGCAAGAAAATACAACAAGTGTCCATGTTTTGTCTTGTAGACATTCTGCCCTCGGTGTAATTGATGTTTACGCTAGACCCTGCCAGCTGTCTTGGCTGCAACCCAGCCCCTTAGTAGTGTGTGTTCAAGGGAAAGGGTAGTGTGGGTTCAGAGGTTTTGAGGGTTTCCCTGGTGAATTGTGTTGATTTACAGTTGCATCTTAATTAGGCAAGCTATGGTATCCATGGTGAGGCCAGTTAATTGACGGGGGGGTGACCGCTTGGTAATTGCCCCTGTTGGGATTGTTGGCGACGGACAGGGGCTTGTTAACCATACATGGTGTTTCTAATGTTACCATAGGGATGTAGGTTGAGTTAATAGGGTTTAATTCACAGATACGTGACTCTGTGGTTCACCTGGTAACGTGTGTGTGATTTGACAGGTGCGTGTGAACCAGGAGGAGGATTCTGGAGCGGAGAGTGTAGAGCGTTGTGCTCTGGACCAGGAAAACCCACACACTGCCCCCCGGGACACACACAGCGCTGAGCACCGCCACCAGATGAGGACCAACGTGGTCAAAGAGATCATGAACACAGAACGCATCTACATCAAACACCTCCGGGACATCTGTGAGGTGGGTGGAGGCTCAACCAGAAACATTAACCCGACCCTAACCCATGTCTCCTCCATCGTCACTGACATTACCGATAGGGTAGAATTTACCTTCGTTTTTCTCTCCTGCTCTCTTCTCCTTGCCTCTTTTTGGAAAAATGGTCAAAGGTAATTGAGGAATAGAGGAGAGGAAATGTGTGAAAGAATGCATTTGTATGAAATTAAACTCTCCTTTTCTACTCACGCTTCATCCGGCAAATTAAGTTTAAACAGGTGGAATTCCAGAATAATTTTGTAAAGTGATAAAACAAATGTAGCTAGTTGTGCAACACATTTTATAGATACAAGGAGAACACCTGATTCAAGATGCTTTGAGAACACCTGATTCAAAGGGGGCGTAGCACTTCACTGCTATTTGCCGCAAGGACACTCTTGTGCATCATCTGTCGAAATAGGAAATGGAGGAGGGGAGTCTTCTCGACCACTTATCTGTTTCCGGGTCACGGAGGAGAGGACAGAGGAGTCCAGGAGAGAAGAGGACTGATTCACCTAAATTACAATCTCCCTAAGGTTTTGGATTTTCACCAGCTTCATTGGCGCTCCCCCTGCTGGACAAACCTTGCGTTGTCCGCAACTCCATAGTAACGGTTATTGCTTGTTACAACTAAAACATCTGACAATATCTAATGCTTTTCCCAGGGCTATATCCGTCAGTGTGGTAAAAACCCAGGCATGTTCACTGAGCTGCAGCTGAAGACCATCTTCAGTAACATCGAGGACATCTACAAGTTCCAGAGACAGTTCCTCAAAGACCTGGAGAGGAAGTACAACACAGACCAGCCTCACCTCAGTGAGATAGGAGCCTGTTTCCTCTTACAGGTACGTTCTACCGTTGGTTCTACCTTTCTACACACAGTCACATACACAGATTGTATTACTAAATACAGCATTTTTCCTAAACATTTCACTGTATACATTTCAAAGCAGTCACATTCCTATTTGGTAAGGTTTTATTTAACTGTCTCTCTCCCCTCTCTCTTCTCTCTTCCCTCTCTTTCTCCTCTCTCTTCTCTCTCTCAGGGGGAGGGTTTTTCTATCTACTCTGAGTACTGTAACACCCACCCTGCAGCGTGTGGGGAGCTGCAGCGCCTCATGAAGCTGGGTAGGTACAAGCACTTCTTTGAGGCCTGCCGGCTGCTGCAGCAGATGATTGACATCTCCATCGCCGGCTTCCTGCTCACGCCCGTCCAGAAGATCTGCAAGTACCCCCTGCAGCTGGGAGAGCTGCTCAAATACACCCCCAAAGACCACAGGTAGGCCACAACACACACTTCACAAACTTCACAACACCCACGTGTGTATGTGTGTGTATATATGTGTGTGTATATACAGCTAGTTGTGCAAAACACAAACCTTTTCACACTCTCCAATGCTGTTGATGTTGTGTGCTTTAGTGACTACGGTGGAGTGAGTGATGCGTACGAGGCGATGAAGAACGTGGCGAGCCTCATCAATGAGGGGAAGAGGCGCCTGGAGAGTGTTGACGCCATCGCTCACTGGCAAGTGGCCATCCTACGCTGGGAGGTGAGAATCTTCCAGGTGTATTATTACTGTAGCAGGCAGATGTTATCCCTGTGTGTTCTAACAACGAATGCAACTCAACCTAATGAATGTCTGTCTCTCTGTCATTGTTCCTTTCAGGGAGCAGACGTGTTGGAGCGCAGCTCGGAGCTGATCCACTCTGGAGAGCTGACCCGGATCGTGTGCCAGGGCAACAAGACACAGCAGCGCAGCTTCTTCCTGTTCGACCACCAGCTGGTGTTCTGTAAGAAGGATGTGCTGCGCCGCGACCTGCTGTACTACCGCGGCCGCCTGGACATGGACCACACGGAGCTGCTGGAGATGCCCGACGGCAGGGACCCTGAGCTGGGCATCTCGCTGAAGAATGCCCTGCGGCTGCGGAACAGCTCCACTCTGGAGACCCTGTGTTACCTCTGCTGCAGAAAGCCCCAGGACAGACAGCGCTGGCTGCAGGCCTTTGCCAGGGAGAGACGGAGGGTACAGGAGGACCAAGAGACGGGTGAGGAGGGGTGGAATGGAGAGATGGAGGAAAGGAAAGAGGAGGAGACAAGAGGGGTTGTTGGGTAGAGGAGAATGTGTTGAATGACATTTGATTGTCTGTTTTTTTTTTTTCATGACAGGAATGAAGATCAGTGAAACGCAGCGAAAACAAGCAATCTTCCATGCGAGGAAATCCCGACAAGGGAAAATTAAGAGTAAGCGTTAATAAATCATGCTTTTGTGTTCTTACGATTGCTGTGCATGTTGTTTTGGATTCATCACTATTGCAGATAATGTTTTTAAAATGTTGTGTTTTCCATTTCCTCCACAGCCATGGGCTACTCTGGCAATGTCCCGCCCCACCACCAGCCCCTGCATCCAATTCACCAGCGCCACGTTACCGTGCCAACCAGCGTGCCTCAGCAGCAGGTGTTCACATTGGCCGAGCCCAAGCGAAAGCCCGCCCATCTGTGGTACACCTTCACCCGACACACCTTCTTCAGGAAGTGAGGATCCCCTGCCTGGTCCTGACTCTAAATGGTCTCACCACGCCTAGAATCGTCCTGATAACTCAGAAAAACGTACAGTTGTTATGGACCCACAGGACAGTATCTGTGCGTGTACTGCTTTGTGTTATGTGTGTTTTATCAATGTGTTTGTGTTGCCTCTTAAAGTGTCTGTATCTGTGTGTTTTGTTGGTTTGTGCATTATTTTTATGTCTGTTTATTTGTCTAGTTAAATCAGTGCCTGGACTTGTTAATATACATACAGACGGACACCCCTCCATGTTGCTGGTGTGGTGAAGATACTGCTTTTGTAGTCTGAGATTCCTTTACACCCAACCGCCTAGCAGAAACCTGTATTATAGTAATTATGGCAATGATGTACTACACGTTCAGCTTTTAAATTACCTGTCGAATATTTGCCTGATATCTTGGTTTTAGTTTATTTCTCTGAGGCTGGACCCTGTTGGCGTTAGACTGCTAGTGAAAGCACAGCCCACACACAGGACAGTGTACACATGTACCCACAGGACAGTGTACCATCAGGACAGTGTACCCAAGTACCCACTGGACAGTGTACCCACAGGACAGTGTACCATCAGGATAGTGTACCCAAGTACCCACTGGACAGTGTACCCACGTACTCACAGGACAGTGTATGTACACACACAAATACGTACCAACAGGACAGTATACGTACACACACGTACATACACACGGGACGGTGTACGCGCGCACTAACCCTGTTATCACTGTTGTAAATAAACTCTTGTACCAAATGCAAGTAATGTTGGTTGTGAAAAAACATGTGCCTTGTTTTGAAAATGATCTCTAAGTGGAATAGAATTGTATCTGATCCCGCCAGACAAATAATCAGACTTTATTTTCAGGAGTGCACACATGCCCTGCTTTCAACTTCATCTAGAAGTTGTAATAGTGGAATGCACAAGTAGAATCCTCTTGTCATTGCAGACCTTCGAGAGCTATTTATAGCTTATCAGAAATGTCCATATCAACTAGCCCATGTCAGCTAATGTTTTTGAGCCCATAGATTTTGTTTGTCAATCGAATATCACATGAATGCAAAATGTATAGCATTGCAAGAAAATTAGCTTTAAAACGGCAAAAATGTACCTGCACCGCTTGACAAAATGTGTAGAATTGCAGGAAATAAGCTTTAAAACCTGCAATATTTCCTCTGCCAAAGAAGGGTGTGAACGGTTCGTGTTATGAACAGTGCTTGTGCAGGTCGAGCGCAGAATAGATGTTCCACAATGCTGGAAACGGGGCCTGACTGAAAAAGTGTGATCCTGCTTTGTTGTGTACCCCTCAGGTACTTAGGTTACTGGGGAAATGTACCATACACATATCTGCTATAATCGGATGAATTATATCACAGATGATCCCACTGAATGAGCCCCAGCTAACAGAGTATCTGGCGCAGGTCACGTTGCATTCTGTATGGTCACTGGTTCCCACAGCGGCTCATCTGTGCGGTCTGATCTGGTTACGTTCACCTGGCGGCTTGGTAGATAGCGAGGCCCCCACAGTAGCACGGTTTAGCCAGTAACCTACACAGGCCTGCCTTTTCCAAAGCTAGATTTGACCTTTTAAGAGAATGGAAGAGTATAAATGACAGATGGCACTCTGAAGCGAACGATCCCGTGATATGAGAGGCGCGAGGTAATTAATGTCGCTGTGTCGTGGGAAAGAGCGCGGGGACGGTGGGCAAACAGGTGGAGATTACAGATATGGCATTGCGTCTCAAGGGGACAGTGCTGGTTTAATTATAGCATATTCTTGGAACGTTACCTAGTGTAGATCAATGGGAATAAATTGAATGTTTAACCAATTTAGGTTAGGCCTCAGTGACTAGTAGAACGGTCATTGTGCAGCCAAATCAACCGAGTGGTCTCCATAAAATGTTCTTTAAGTAGCCTACTTAAATCGAAAACGTAGGCTTTAGGCCATTCACTAAGAATACATGCATTTACAGTGTGTGACTGACTACTATAAAGGAGTCATTTTCGTTGCCATGAGATAATCGGTACCCTCGTTATCACGATAGTTTAAGTGTTGCGCGCGGTTTGAGATTACAAACGATGGCGTTACTTTAAGACATGAAAACTGACCACATACCTCGTGATGCAACCTGTACAGTTTTCCCAAATGATCCAGCCTACTGCTTTAAATATTCGACTGAAGACGAAACATATGAGTGTGTGGGAGCTGTCCTCAGAGACTTAGTCCTCAAAAGCCTAAAGACGCATTAATGGTGAGTTTGTAGGAGCTGTCCACGGAGACTCAGTCAGAGTTGCAAAGAAAAAGCCATGTCAAACTGGGCAATAAAACTAAAAGATTAAGATGGGCAAAAGAACACAGACACTGGACAGAGGAACTCTGCCTAGAAGGCCAGCATCCCGGAGTCGTCTCTTTACTGTTGACGTTGAGACTGGTGTTTTGTGGGTACTATTTAATGAAGCTGCCAGTTGAGGACTTGTAAGGCATCTGTTTCTCAAACTAGGCACTAATGTACTTATCCTCTTGCTCAGTTGTGCACCGGGGCCTCCCACTCTTTCTATTCTGGTTAGAGACAGTTTGCGCTATTTTGTGAAGGGAGTAGTACACAACGTTGTACAAGATCTTCAGTTTCTTGGCAATTTCTCGCATGGAATAGCCTTCATTTCTCAGAACAAGAATCTTGTTGCCTTTCTTTGTTTCTGGCCATTTTGAGCCTGTAATTGAACCCACAAATGCTGATTCTCAACTAATCTAAAGAAGGCCAGTTTTATTGCTTCTTTAATTAGCACAACAGTTTTCAGCTGTGCTAACACAAGTGCCAAACGGTTTTCTAATTATCAATTAGCCTTTTAAAATGGTAAACTTGGATTAACTAACACAATGTGCCATTATAACACAGGAGTGATGGTTGCTGATAATGGGCCTCTGTACACCTATGTAGATATTCCATTAAAAATCAGCCGTTTCCAGCTACAATAGTAATTTACAATGTCTACACTGTATTTCTGATCAATTTGATGTTATTTTAATGGACAAAAAATGGGCTTTTCTTTCAAAAACAAGGATATTTCTAAGTGACCCCAAACTTTTGAACGGTAGTGTGTGTGTGTATATATATATATAGGGCTATATATACATTTATAAACTTGGTGGTTCGAGACCTGAAATCTGATTGGCTGACAGCCGTGGTATATCAGACTATATACCGTGGGTATGACAAATATTTATTTTTATTGCTCTAATTTACAGTTTCTAATAGCAATAAGGAGCCTCTGGGGTTTGTGATATATGGTCAATATTCCACGGCTAAGGTCTGTGTCCAGGCTCTCTGCGTAGCGTCGTGCGTAAGAACAGTCCTTAGCTGTGGTATATTGGCCATATACCACACCTCCTTCGGGCCTTATTGCTTAACTGTAACAGGATGATCTATTTTGGATGCCATTTAAATGGAGTTGATGGAGAGAGAGAGAGAAAGACTGCGAGAGTGCTCGTGCGTGCACTGATTTAAAGCAACAGTATTCGAGTGATAGGCTGTTTTAAAACTCTGCAGCTGCAATTTTAAAAATAATAATCTTTATAATTAAAAAACAAGGTGACCCCCAAAAGCCAGATGGAGAAGTGTAAATTAGACGCGCATTCGGTCTTTATATTACTGTAGCATAGACTATACTGCAGCAAATGTAGGCCTATCTGTCACAAGGAAAAAAGTTACCATGATGAGATGATAGGTCTTTCATGCATTATCAAATCAAATGTATTTACAGTGCCTTGCGAAAGTATTCGGCCCCCCTGAACTTTGCGACCTTTTGCCACATTTCAGGCTTCAAACATAAAGATATAAAACTGTATTTTTTTGTGAAGAATCAACAACAAGTGGGACACAATCATGAAGTGGAACAACATTTATTGGATATTTCAAACTTTTTTAACAAATCAAAAACTGAAAAATTGGGCGTGCAAAATTATTCAGCCCCCTTAAGTTAATACTTTGTAGCGCCACCTTTTGCTGCGATTACAGCTGTAAGTCGCTTGGGGTATGTCTCTATCAGTTTTGCACATCGAGAGACTGAATTTTTTTCCAATTCCTCCTTGCAAAACAGCTCGAGCTCAGTGAGGTTGGATGGAGAGCATTTGTGAACAGCAGTTTTCAGTTCTTTCCACAGATTCTCGATTGGATTCAGGTCTGGACTTTGACTTGGCCATTCTAACACCTGGATATGTTTATTTTTTTAACCATTCCATTGTAGATTTTGCTTTATATTTTTATGTTTTGGATCATTGTCTTGTTGGAAGACAAATCTCCGTCCCAGTCTCAGGTCTTTTGCAGACTCCGTCAGGTTTTCTTCCAGAATGGTCCTGTATTTGGCTCCATCCATCTTCCCATCAATTTTAACCATCTTCCCTGTCCCTGCTGAAGACAAGCAGGCCCAAATCATGATGCTGCCACCACCATGTTTGACAGTGGGGATGGTGTGGTCAGGGTGATGAGCTGTGTTGCTTTTACGCCAAACATAACATTTTGAATTGTTGCCAAAAAGTTCAATTTTGGTTTCATCTGACCAGAGCACCTTCTTCCACATGTTTGGTGTGTCTCCCAGGTGTCTTGTGGCAAACTTTAAACGACACTTTTTATGGATATCTTTAAGAAATGGCTTTCTTCTTGCCACTCTTCCATAAAGGCCAGATTTGTGCAATATACGACTGATTGTTGTCCTATGGACAGAGTCTCCCACCTCAGCTGTAGATCTCTGCAGTTCATCCAGAGCGATCATGGGCCTCTTGGCTGCATCTCTGATCAGTCTTCTCCTTGTATGAGCTGAAAGTTTAGAGGGACGGCCAGGTCTTGGTAGATTTGCAGTGGTCTGATACTCCTTCCATTTCAATATTATCGCTTGCACAGTGCTCCTTGGGATGTTTAAAGCTTGGGAAATCTTTTTGTATCCAAATCCAGCTTTAAACTTCCTCACAACAGTATCTCGGACCTGCCTGGTGTGTTCCTTGTTCTTCATGATGCTCTCTGCGCTTTTAACGGACCTCTGAGACTATCACAGTGCAGGTGCATTTATACGGAGACTTGATTACACACAGGTGGATTGTATTTATCATCATTAGTCATTTAGGTCAACATTGGATCATTCAGAGATCCTCACTGAACTTCTGGAGAGAGTTTGCTGCACTGAAAGTAAAGGGGCTGAATAATTTTGCACGCCCAATTTTTCAGTTAAAAAAGTTTGAAATATCCAATAAATGTCGTTCCACTTCATGATTGTGTCCCACTTGTTGTTTATTCTTCACACAAAAATACAGTTTTATATCTTTATGTTTGAAGCCTGAAATGTGGCAAAAGGTCGCAAAGTTCAAGGGGGCCGAATACTTTCGCAAGGCACTGTATATAGCCCTTCTTACATCAGCTGATATCTCAAAGTACTGTACAGAAACCCAGCCTAAAACCCTAAACAGCAAGCAATGCAGGTGTAGAAGCACGTTGGCTAGGAAAAACTCCCTAGAAAGGCCAAAACCTAGGAAGAAACCTAGAGAGGAACCAGGCTATGAGGGGTGGCCAGTCCTCTTCTGGCTGTGCCGGGTGGAGATTATAACAGAACATGGCCAAGATGTTCAAAATGTTCATATATGACCAGCATGGTCAAATAATAATAATCACAGTAGTTGTCGAGGGTGCAACAAGTCAGCACCTCAGGAGTAAATGTCAGTTGGCTTCTCATAGCCGATCATTAAGAGTATCTCTTCCGCTCCTGCTGTCTCTAGAGAGTTGAAAACAGCAGGTCTGGGACAGGTAGCACAGCACGTCCGGTGAACAGGTCAGGGTTCCATAGCCGCAGGCAGAACAGTTGAAACTGGAGCAGCAGCACGGCCAGGTGGGACTGGGGACAGCAAGGAGTCATTATGCCAGGTAGTCCTGAGGCATGGTCCTAGGGCTCAGGTCCTCCGAGAAAGAAAGAGAGAAAGAGAGAGAGCATACTTAAATTCACACAGGACACTGGATAAGACAGGAGAAGTACTCCAGATATAACAAACTAACCCTAGCCCCCCGACACAAACTACTGCAGCATAAATACTGAAGGCTGAGACAGGAGGGGTCAGGAGACATTGTGGCCCCATCCGATGATACCCCCGGACAGGGCCAAACAGGAAGGATATAACCCCACCCACTTTGCCAAAGCACAGCCCCCACACCACTAGAGGGATATCTTCAACCACCAACTTACCATCCTGAGACAAGGCCGAGTATAGCCCACAAAGATCTCCGCCACGGCACAACCCAAGGGGGGGGCGCCAACCCAGACAGGAAGATCATGTCAGTGACTCAACCCACTGAACTGTGCTTCATACTGAGATGGGCTGTCTGTCCTCACCCTGAGCGTTGATTCATCATGCAGAGTCTGTAGAGAAGATAAATCTATCATTTAACAGTTCCATTTTACGCCATGCTGTTCATAGAAATAATTTATTAGAATTTACAGTTTTCTAACAGTTATTTATCCCAGGAAAAGGGAGTGGTTTTTGTACATTAAATCCCATTAAATCTCTAAATATCCCTCCCTCAAACATTTGGTCAAGCTGTTCACAGGGGAGCAAGTTTGCCACAATTTCTGTTGCACGGATGGTTATGTGGATTGTACCCTTTCATAGTGGTCCCATTGTGCCGCACTGCATTCCAGGGCTCCATGTGACACCTGCCTGCACAGTTTTGCAGAGTAAATGATTCCTCTGCTTCTGATATGCTCAGGTCAGGTTTCTGTGCTTTTTCTAAGGAGCATTAGGCTCGCAAAAAGGGTCTCCTCGCGCCATCATTTCTTTGGCTAGGGTATTGTTGCATACTGCCTTCATAGAGACAAACGGGACAGTGCCATGAGGGTTCTCCCTAAAAGCAGAACTTGAGGTTTACAGCGTCTCGGACATTGTTCTGCTGTCGGTTCACCTGCACAGGTGGCTTCAGCACTCACTGCACTTTTCAACCTGCCAGAGCAGTAAGGGGAGACAACGGGATGCTGTTCAGGCTGCACAATCAAAGCAACGGTCTTTGTAGGTATAGATTTTCATCAATTGACTTTTCATCATGTTAGGCTTTAAACTGTTAGAACTCCTTTCTCCTTATATAAGTGGATGTGCTGGTTCACCGGTAATGGAGATGAGTCGGTGACCAAGTTTCCCCACTTAGAACTTACGGTTTATCTTAATAGTAAAATCGGTCTCTAGGGGTATCGGGTTCTTGCTCTCATGAATGTCTGTTCAGGGTGCGCCTCTTGATTGAGTGCTGACACTGTTGCACGAGGCCGTGGGAAAGCAGACCCCTCGAGCCACGCTTTGTGCACTCCCTCGGGGAATCCTGCCAAGACGCCAAATGTTTTACCGGTACTTCAATTCCTTCAGAAACAAAGGACGGTTCACTGCTGTTGTCACTACTCTGTAACGTGATTTAGTTGTCTGTTTACCCTACTGCACTTAGTAAACAGTACATGGTGGAATGGAAAGGTGGGTACTGGGTTGTCTACATTTTGGATAAAGTACCTTTTGAATTTGAACTTGAAAAAAATAACTTGAAAAATGTAAGCTACTGTTAGATATTTGGTTATACCTTTCATCATCTCGCAATCTCCCAGAGAGAGAGAGAGAGAGAGAGTCAGACAGGTTGAGAGATAACGAGAGACACCATACAAACATAGAGAGCGGGGGATTGTGTTTTGTGATGTGCTGCAACACGCTCTCACAGTCTCACATCAGAATATGTTTATCCATGTTTCTCAAACATTACATTTCGAAGTTGTTCCAAACGTCAAATTTCAAAGGGTTTGGTTACTTCTCTGTATCGTTCCAGGGTTAAGTTTAGGCATTAACTCAATTCTAAAGGTTAGGCATTATGTCAGAACAGTTAAGGTAAGGGTTAAGGTTTGGCATAGGCTTGAAACAAAAATACCAGACACACCCATCCTGCGTCCCAGTCACAACGACCTTGTAGGGACCGACGCCGGAGATGAGAAGCAGGTACGGAGAGTCAACATTTAGTTGTGAACAGACAGGTAGCACGACAGGCACAGCGTCGGCACACGGGTAAACAAGGACATACGACAATCAATGCTGAATCAGGGAACAGAGTTGGGAATTAGACATATATAGGGAAGGTAATGACAGAGGTGATTGAGTCCAGGTGAGTCCAATAATTGATGATGCGCGTGACGGGGGAAGGCAGGTGTGCGTAATGATGGTGGCAGGAGTGCGCATTTCTGGGGAGCCTGGCGCCCTCGAGCACCAAGGGGGAAGAGCGGAAGCAGGCGTGACAGCCCTAGCAAAACCAAAGCCTACTTGAGGTAACAGCGCTCAGTGTTGCCCCTAGTGGCTGGTTTCTACGTCATGTTCCAACATCCGCAGACATGGATGGACGTTGAATACTGACTTGTATCACGGGTGACCTGCCTGGATGTGAGTAAGTGAAGAAGTTTTGTCTCTGATATAGGGGGTTATTCCAGAGGCCACCAAGTCACTCAGCCCTCGAGTCCAATGCTCTCAGCGACCAGAATACCAGGGAGGCCAGGGGAGCCAGGGGAACAAGGAGGGTCTGTGGGAGATGGAGGAGGTGGGCTCTGGAGGTCCTACCCATCCTGCCCTTCACTGCCACCATTACACTGATTCTCCATTTCTTCTTTATATGTAAGTAGGCAGTGCCACCTGTTTGGAAGCGTGTGTGTGTGTGTGCAGCCCCTTGGCTGCCGATCAAACCCTCCCTTTTTATAAACCCTCTTATAAGCGATGATTCAATTAATGTTTTTATTTTAAACAGGGTAACAATAATGTGTTTGGCTCCAAGCTCCGCCCCTTCAGTGTTCTACCTTGGTGGCAGCGTGGGATTTGTCTACATGAGCTTCTCATTGGACCTGACTAACCCCACCTCTCCATAGTATCGCCTCCAGGCTCAGGCTCTAAGCAATTAAGTTAATGTTATTATCCTTGACCAATCCCATCCTGTCCTTTGGTTAGTCCTGTCCCAGCCTTTCCCTGACCTTGTCCTATCCTATCCTCTCCTAACCTGTCCTAACCTGACCTTGTCCTATCCTGACCTTGTCCTATCCTATCCTCTCCTAACTAGTCCTTGGGTTTGTCCTATCCTGACCTTGTCCTATCCTATCCTCTCCTAACTAGTCCTTGGGTTTGTCCTATCCTGACCTTGTCCTATCCTATCCTCTCCTAACTAGTCCTTGGGTTTGTCATATCCTGACCTTGTCCTATCCTCTCATAACCTGTCCTAGCCTGTCCTTGTCCTATCTTGACCATGTCCTATCCTAACCTGTCCTTGTCCTAGCCTGTCCTTGTCCTGTCCTTTGGTTTGTCCTGTCCTTTCCTTGTCCTGTACCTGTCTTTTCCTTGTCCTATCCTGTCCTTGTCCTATCCTCTACCAACCTGTCCTTGGATTTGTCCTTTCCTGTCCTATCCTATCCTTGTCCTATCCTATCCTCTCCTAACCTGTCCTAACCTGTCCTTGTCTCATCCTGTCCTTGTCCTATCAAGTCCATGTCCTATCCTATCCTAACCTGTAATTTTCCTATCCTGTCCTTTGGTTTGTCCTGCCCTAGCCTTGGCAGGTACTTGTCCTGTCGCTTCGATCAAACCGACAACGTCATTGCGCAAAATAGTACGCAGCATCATCTGGATGTGTTTGCAACAAAAGTTCAGCATTCACATTCTGCTACCATTTCTGTCAAGTCATCTACACATACAGTTTGACTCATACATGAATTAAATCCAAAACATGTCCTTGTCATGTCCTTGTCCTGTCCTATCCTTCCCTTGTCCCATCATATCCTATCCTAACCTGTCATTATCCTATTCTGTCCCATCTTTGTCCTGTCCTTGTCCTGTCCTATCCTGTGATGCTCTCAGAGGATGCTTCCCTCTCTCACTCTCTCAGAATGTCAGTCTAGATTAGAACATTTCAGAGCATACGGAATGCTATGCATCTATTTGGCATTTTAAAGAATTGTGTTGGCAGTGGTACTGATTCCACTCAGGAAGGCTGCTGGTTTCTCTTCCCTTCTCCACTCCCATCTTTCTCTCCCCACAACCACTTCTTCCTTCTCTGTGTCTCAGTGTTGAATGTAAAGCGGGTGTGTAACAGGATCCCAGGTCTGTGTGTGTTAGTTCTGGGGGTCCGAGGCCTTTAGGGAAGGGTCCCTTTTCAGCGACGAGGAGGAAGCCCAGCATAAGCTCAGCGTATGCGTGTACAGCAGGGCCTAGGCAGCTGGAGTGAGAGGAAGAAACATTGTCTGTGTGGCTTTCACACAATTAGCTGCTCTGTGTCTCACTGCCTGAGACAGAGAGAGAGACCGAGAGAAACAGAGAGAGACAGAGACCGAGAGAGACAGACAGAGAGACAGAGAAAGAGAGACTGAGACCACAGCTAGACAGAGGAGGATAGATAGATAGGAGTAAGAGATGGAGAGAGGGGAAGGGATTGTGAGGGAAGAGTGAGGAGAGAGAGAGGGGAAGGGATTGGGAGGAGTGAGGGAAGAGTAAGGAGAGAGAAGTGAGGGGGGAGTGAGGATGGAGTGAGAAAATAGGGGGGAGGGTATTGGGAGGAGTGATGGAGGAGTGAGAAGAGAGAAGGGTAGGACATGGATTTAGGGGCAGGGGTGGAGACAGAAAGAGAACTGCTGAATGTCTGAGATTGATGGAGAGGAAGGGATCAGGATTCAAAGAGATGGTTATTATGAGACAGTGCTAGGAATTGTGAGGGGAGAGGAGAGAGACCATCAGGCAGGTTCATATACTGTATATGGTAAGGTTAATAGGGTGAAAAGTCCTAATTAGTCATCTGCAGTCATTTCTGCTATTTGGCTGTAATGGACCCTGTGGTGTAGTTAGTGGGGCGTTGTGCTGGTCTCTGTTACCGTATTAGGTCTCTCTTGATTAAACCCAGGGCCACACCCCTACCACCCTGTCCCAGGGTCTCCCTCTACATGGCTGCCTAGGAGATATGGAGAACATGGACCTCTGTGCTGCCCAAATCAATCACACACAGACATACGCATGGGCGTGCATACACACACACACACACACACACACACACACACACACACACACACAAGAAAGAACAGGGCTTTTGTGTTCAGGTTGCAGGTTCCTCTAGGTGTTCTAGTGTTGTGATGTCACTGTGACATCACATCACTGTCACGTTCAGTAGGAAAATTGAATGAATCATTTAAATTAAAGGCTTTTGATATTGTTCAGGAATTAGTGTCTTCAGGTGAGCCCTTGATGTGAAACACCATGAAACACTTCCTGAAAAGAATCACTGTTAATGTATATAGTACCTTTGTAAATGTGTGTGTGTGTGTGTGTGTGTGTGTGTGTGTGTGTGTGTGTGTGTGTGTGTGTGTGTGTGTGTGTGTGTGTGTGTGTGTGTGTGTGTGTGTGTGTGTGTGTGTGTGTGTTTGTGTTTGTGTTTGTGTTTTGAGCAGGGCTGAACTTGTTCTACTGGAGTAAGTTCTCAGCCCGGAAGGTGTTGCCATGGATATCCTGCACGTGTGCATCGGTGTCTCCCTTTTCACCAACAAGCTGTACAGCCGCAACGAGGACCAATACTACTGGAGAGAGATGACAACACACTCAACCTGCCAGGTACTGGAGTTGCTGTAAACTCTCTCTGGACTACATCTCCCAGAATCCTTTAGTAGTGTAGGCCCTTTAAACTCTGTTCTTTATCTCTGTGCAGGTTTACTCTGATGACTATGATTCAGAAGACAAGGCAGATAAAATCAAGAACCCCAACTCCCTGCAGAACTCTCTACAGAGGGGTAAGTGGCAGCCGGGGTTCAAGATGAGGGAGTCAGTATCATTCTTTAAACATCATTATACAGACATGGTCCTTTATCAGACACTTCACCCAAAGACGATTCCAGTTAACATAATGTGCTAGTAACATGTATGGTATAACATAGTGACCTATACATGTGAGAACCCACAACCTTGGTGGTGCCAACCCCACACTCCAACCGATCTTTCCCTCTCCATGATGGTGAAGGGTGAGCCTAGACATTTCCACTTTACAATAACAGCACTTAAAAAGTTGACCAGGTCAGCTTTAGCAGGACAGAAATTTGACGAACTTACTTGTTGGAAAGGTGGCAGACTCCCGTTCCACCGCTAACTAGCTAGCCATTTCACATCGGTTACAAAGGCACACATGTTAATTGAAATGCATTCCAGGTGACTACCTCATGAAGCTGGTTGAGGGAATGCCAAGAGTGTGCAAAGTTGTCATCAAGGCAAAGGGTGGCTATTTGAAGAATCTCAAATATAAAATACATTTTGATTTGTTGAACACTTTTTTGGTTACTACATGATTCCATATGTGTTATTATATAGTTTTGATGTATTCACTATTATTCTACAATGTAGAAAATAGTAAAAATAAAGAAAAACCCTTGAAGGAGTAGGTGTTCTAAAACCTTTGACCGGTAGTGTATGCAGTTGTATAGTACATGTCTCTGTATAGTACATGTCTCTGTATAGTACATGTCTCTGTATAGTACATGTCTCTGTATAGTACATGTATTTGTATAGTACATGTCTCTGTGTAGTACATGTATTTGTATAGTACATGTCTTTGTATGGTATGTCTTTGTATAGTACATGTCTCTGTATAGTACATGTCTTTGTATAGTATGTCTTTGTATAGTACATGTCTCTGTATAGTACATGTCTTTGTATAGTACATGTCTTTGTATAGTATGTCTCTGTATAGTACATGTCTCTGTATAGTACATGTCTTTGTATAGTACATGTCTCTGTATAGTACATGTCTTTGTATGGTACATATCTCTGTATAGTACATGTCTCTGTATAGTACATGTCTCTGTATAGTACATGTCTTTGTATAGAATATCTTTGTATGGTATACTTACACAAGTATTTTTCTGTAGTACACGTGTCAAACTCATTCCATGGAGGGTCGTTTGTCAGCAGGTTTTCGCTCCACCCTTGTACTTGATTGATGAATTAAGGTCACTAATTAGTAAGGAACTCCCCAGATCTGATTGTCTTGTTCGTAACTGAAAGGAAAAAACTAAACCTGCAGACACTCTGCCCTCCGTGGAAGGAGTTTGACACCCCTGATGTACTACGTTGTGAAGCTCAAACCATCATATGTCATTCAATGAGTCTCTCCGTGGAAGGAGTTTGACACCCCTGATGTACTACGTTGTGAAGCTCAAACCATCATATGTCATTCAATGAGTCTCTCCGTGGAAGGAGTTTGACACCCCTGATGTACTACGTTGTGAAGCTCAAACCATCATATGTCATTCAATGAGTCTCTCCGTGGAAGGAGTTTGACACCCCTGATGTACTACGTTGTGAAGCTCAAACCATCATATGTCATTCAATGAGTCTCTCCGTGGAAGGAGTTTGACACCCCTGATGTACTACGTTGTGAAGCTCAAACCATCATATGTCATTCAATGAGTCTCTCCGTGGAAGGAGTTTGACACCCCTGATGTACTACGTTGTGAAGCTCAAACCATCATATGTCATTCAATGAGTCTCTCCGTGGAAGGAGTTTGACACCCCTGATGTACTACGTTGTGAAGCTCAAACCATCATATGTCATTCAATGAGTCTCTCCGTGGAAGGAGTTTGACACCCCTGATGTACTACGTTGTGAAGCTCAAACCATCATATGTCATTCAATGAGTCTCTCCGTGGAAGGAGTTTGACACCCCTGATGTACTACGTTGTGAAGCTCAAACCATCATATGTCATTCAATGAGTCTCTCCGTGGAAGGAGTTTGACACCCCTGATGTACTACGTTGTGAAGCTCAAACCATCATATGTCATTCAATGAGTCTCTCCGTGGAAGGAGTTTGACACCCCTGATGTACTACGTTGTGAAGCTCAAACCATCATATGTCATTCAATGAGTCTCTCCGTGGAAGGAGTTTGACACCCCTGATGTACTACGTTGTGAAGCTCAAACCATCATATGTCATTCAATGAGTCTCTCCGTGGAAGGAGTTTGACACCCCTGATGTACTACGTTGTGAAGCTCAAACCATCATATGTCATTCAATGAGTCTCTCCGTGGAAGGAGTTTGACACCCCTGATGTACTACGTTGTGAAGCTCAAACCATCATATGTCATTCAATGAGTCTCTCCGTGGAAGGAGTTTGACACCCCTGATGTACTACGTTGTGAAGCTCAAACCATCATATGTCATTCAATGAGTCTCTCCGTGGAAGGAGTTTGACACCCCTGATGTACTACGTTGTGAAGCTCAAACCATCATATGTCATTCAATGAGTCTCTCCGTGGAAGGAGTTTGACACCCCTGATGTACTACGTTGTGAAGCTCAAACCATCATATGTCATTCAATGAGTCTCTCCGTGGAAGGAGTTTGACACCCCTGATGTACTACGTTGTGAAGCTCAAACCATCATATGTCATTCAATGAGTCTCTCCGTGGAAGGAGTTTGACACCCCTGATGTACTACGTTGTGAAGCTCAAACCATCATATGTCATTCAATGAGTCTCTCCGTGGAAGGAGTTTGACACCCCTGATGTACTACGTTGTGAAGCTCAAACCATCATATGTCATTCAATGAGTCTCTCCGTGGAAGGAGTTTGACACCCCTGATGTACTACGTTGTGAAGCTCAAACCATCATATGTCATTCAATGAGTCTCTCCGTGGAAGGAGTTTGACACCCCTGATGTACTACGTTGTGAAGCTCAAACCATCATATGTCATTCAATGAGTCTCTCCGTGGAAGGAGTTTGACACCCCTGATGTACTACGTTGTGAAGCTCAAACCATCATATGTCATTCAATGAGTCTCTCCGTGGAAGGAGTTTGACACCCCTGATGTACTACGTTGTGAAGCTCAAACCATCATATGTCATTCAATGAGTCTCTCCGTGGAAGGAGTTTGACACCCCTGATGTACTACGTTGTGAAGCTCAAACCATCATATGTCATTCAATGAGTCTCTCCGTGGAAGGAGTTTGACACCCCTGATGTACTACGTTGTGAAGCTCAAACCATCATATGTCATTCAATGAGTCTCTCCGTGGAAGGAGTTTGACACCCCTGATGTACTACGTTGTGAAGCTCAAACCATCATATGTCATTCAATGAGTCTCTCCGTGGAAGGAGTTTGACACCCCTGATGTACTACGTTGTGAAGCTCAAACCATCATATGTCATTCAATGAGTCTCTCCGTGGAAGGAGTTTGACACCCCTGATGTACTACGTTGTGAAGCTCAAACCATCATATGTCATTCAATGAGTCTCTCCGTGGAAGGAGTTTGACACCCCTGATGTACTACGTTGTGAAGCTCAAACCATCATATGTCATTCAATGAGTCTCTCCGTGGAAGGAGTTTGACACCCCTGATGTACTACGTTGTGAAGCTCAAACCATCATATGTCATTCAATGAGTCTCTCCGTGGAAGGAGTTTGACACCCCTGATGTACTACGTTGTGAAGCTCAAACCATCATATGTCATTCAATGAGTCTCTCCGTGGAAGGAGTTTGACACCCCTGATGTACTACGTTGTGAAGCTCAAACCATCATATGTCATTCAATGAGTCTCTCCGTGGAAGGAGTTTGACACCCCTGATGTACTACGTTGTGAAGCTCAAACCATCATATGTCATTCAATGAGTCTCTCCGTGGAAGGAGTTTGACACCCCTGATGTACTACGTTGTGAAGCTCAAACCATCATATGTCATTCAATGAGTCTCTCCGTGGAAGGAGTTTGACACCCCTGATGTACTACGTTGTGAAGCTCAAACCATCATATGTCATTCAATGAGTCTCTCCGTGGAAGGAGTTTGACACCCCTGATGTACTACGTTGTGAAGCTCAAACCATCATATGTCATTCAATGAGTCTCTCCGTGGAAGGAGTTTGACACCCCTGATGTACTACGTTGTGAAGCTCAAACCATCATATGTCATTCAATGAGTCTCTCCGTGGAAGGAGTTTGACACCCCTGATGTACTACGTTGTGAAGCTCAAACCATCATATGTCATTCAATGAGTCTCTCCGTGGAAGGAGTTTGACACCCCTGATGTACTACGTTGTGAAGCTCAAACCATCATATGTCATTCAATGAGTCTCTCTCTAGGTGGCACTATTGTCTATATATTGTCTATACACATGGGCCAGTTTTTCAAGTTATTTATCTGGATTTTGCCTATCGGACTGGATTAAATAGAACTGGAGTCCCCCATTCAAGCCAATGATTTGTCCGTTCCAATCATTATATTTCCATCCATTTAATCCAATCAGTGAAATCAAGAGAGATAACTTTTGGGTCCTGAAAATGAGACATTATAGATATCCTATTTATAATGGAGGGTGAATGTACTGTACTTCACTAATACTTGTATTGTAATGGACTGCAGTCACTGCATTCCTTTGTTTACAGTAGTGGAATCTGCTGAGGGAATGTCGGCTCATAATAATGTCTGAAACAGAGTCAATGGAATGGAATCAAACACACGGAAACCATGGAAACCATATGTTTGATGTATTTGATAACATTCCACTAATTCCGCTCCAGCCATTACCAAGATCATGTCCTCCCCAATTAAAGTGGCACCAACCTCCTGTGGTCTACAATCATCGTTACAATGCAGTTTGCATACCACACAGTGTCAGAATTATACTAACATGCAATACTGATATGACTCATAGCTTAGAGCACCCACCACCCCAGTGGCATGCTGTTTCCATCAATAAGTGAATGAAATGTACGTGCCTACTCTAGGTAAGGTAGTCCTAATGGGCATACACCCAGTGGTGTAAAGTACTTTAGTAAAAAATACTTTAAAGTACTACTTAAGTCAGTTTTGGTGGTTTCTGTACTTTACTATTAATATTTTGGACAACTTTTAATTTTACTTCACAACATTCCTAAAGAAAATAATATACTTCTTACTGACACCCAAAAGTACATTGGAAAATGGTACAATTCACACACTTGTCAAGAGAACATCCCTGGTCATCCCTATTGCCTCTGATCTGGTGGACTCACTAAAAACACATGTTTAGTTTGTAAAGGATGTCTGAGTGTTGGAGTGTGCCCCTGGCTATCCATAAATACACATGTTTAGATTGTAAAGGATGTCTGAGTGTTGGAGTGTGCCCCTGGCTATCCATAAATACACATGTTTAGATTGTAAAGGATGTCTGAGTGTTGGAGTGTGCCCCTGGCTATCCATAAATACACATGTTTAGATTGTAAAGGATGTCTGAGTGTTGGAGTGTGCCCCTGGCTATCCATAAATACACATGTTTAGATTGTAAAGGATGTCTGAGTGTTGGAGTGTGCCCCTGGCTATCCATAAATACACATGTTAAAGTTTGTAAAGGATGTCTGAGTGTTGGAGTGTGCCCCTGGCTATCCATAAATACACATGTTTAGTTTGTAAAGGATGTCTGAGTGTTGGAGTGTGCCCCTGGCTATCCATAAATACACATGTTTAGTTTGTAAAGGATGTCTAAGTGTTGGAGTGTGTACTTGGCTATCCATAAATACACATGTTTAGTTTGTAAAGGATGTCTGAGTGTTGGAGTGTGCCCCTGGCTATCCATAAATACACATGTTTAAATTGTAAAGGATGTCTGAGTGTTGGAGTGTGCCCCTGGCTATCCATAAATACACATTTAAAAAATCGTTCTGTCTGGTTTGCTTAAATAAGAGGAATTTGAAATGATTTATACTTTTGATACTTAAGTATAATTTAGCATTTACATATACTTTTGATACTTCATTACATTTAAAACCAAATGTTTTTAGAAGTCTCCCTGTTTGCATATTACCCCATTGTCTACTTGCCACCTCTCCAGCAGCCACCGAAGGCACTGAGATTTACGCACGTAATTGCTTGGGTGTGCTTTTGCTTACTCAATGTTTTGGGGTAAATCGTGTCATGGTCTGGTGTTTGTGGGTCAAACAGGGTCTCCGTATAAGTACGTTGTCTTCATTGTTTTAATTAGTCCAGAGTGACTGTGAGAATGGGTACGTACGGGCGTGGGACTCTGCTTTCACGCGCCTTGGGTGTGTCGATGGACGTCACTGGAAGGCCAGTTATCCGGTCGCTATGGGAACTGTATAAAACCGATCCCCAAGAGCACAATGGGAAAACGTTTTACTGGAGTTGATGTGTGGTGTCCTGTAGCGTGTTCTCCCACGGCTCTGCTCTCCTCTCATCGGGAAACCTGTCCTACTCGTCAGAATCAATGCGAAGCAGCAGCGAGGAGTGGGCTGGTGGTGTGCTGTCTGTAGCTTTCGATTCTCTGGAGAACAAGGACTAAACTCTCTGTTACACTTTTCTTCTTACATACCTCTTCTTCAGTGCGACCGGGAAGACGGACAACATGATTGGCTATATCTTCGTGGTTCTGTGTGGATTGGCTGGCAGTGCGCTCGCAAAGGGTGAGTAGAGAGTTCACTGATTGATGCAACTAGCCCCTTCATGGATGCCTGTAGAGCGACCCTCACCCACTCTGTCGCTTATGGACAAATCACATAAAGTATTCCTTAATTATATGATTGAATGTGTTTTTAAAAAGTACAATTATGAATAGTTATTCGTCAATTTGTTCAGGACACATTAGGCATCATGCGTAATTATTGCCAGAATGCTTGACGCACGAGGAAGTTGATGCGCGTACATTGCCAACTTGCCATCTTTTATTAGTAGTCCTATTGTGCAAGACCATGTAAAATTGATTCCCACATAATCAGGAGGAACGTGCGTGCTGAAACGGTAAAAAGATAGTATTGGCGTCAGGGGAACATTCTTCGAACGCTTGGCACTTGGCAGACAGATTATCCAACATCCCGCGCTTTGAACATAAGGGGCCACAGGACCAGGCTCTTTGACGCTTTCCCGTCTACTGTCTCGTTTATCGGCCCATTGAGAAACCAGTGTGGTCGTGTGGCAGGGGTGGTTGATGAAGTGCGGTTCTTTTACAGCTAAGTGTTGTTTAGTAGATAAGCCCTGTCCTGTGGGATAGTTGTTTGGATAACGGGGACCTCTGTGGCCAGGCTTGGCATCCGCTTCTCTGTGCGCGCTTTGGCCCGGGTTGAATCGGCACACACAGGGCGTTACTTCCTGACGCTGATGAGTTTGTGAAAGGGAAGTTCTAATATAAATGAGTGCGGGGTCATGACCAGCACTAGGAAACTTTCTAGAGCGCAGGAAATGGCGCTAATCAGCGTTTATGACTTGAACAGACGCACGGGGAGGAAACTGGGGTGAACTGGCTCCTGTGTGCATAAAGTATGAGGGTAGCGCAGGGCATATGGTTATTGTTCAACAACTTTTTACTAAATGGAATGAGTGTTTTTGTCATGTCAAACCTGATATAATGTCACAATTGTCCTCTACATACATTATTTTAGTTGCAAAATTAGTTGTATTAGTTTTAATGCAAGCTTTTTTAATGGGTTAGATAATAAAACTGGAGTAATTAATTACTTAATTCATTTAATTAATTGTTAAACATTGTCAGCAAAATCAATTAACTTTTTATTAATTTGGTCGTTTACTATCATTGCACTTTTGTTGTAGACCAATGAAACAAGTTGAGGAACAATCCTTGCTTTTTTCATATTCAATAGCCCTACATTTATTACACAGAAAAATATGACCCTGTACTGGTTTAGGCAAAACATACACAAAACTGCAATTAAATCAAAAATGTTTCACATTTATACCAGTGGAGCAAACACCAATGGCATTTGCCATACTGTTTCTATGCCTTACTACTGTGTTATGATGTGCGTGTCTGATAAGGACCTGAAAAGAATGCATTGTACCATGGAAACAGGATATAGAAGGCCAAACATTATTATGTCCCTCCAATGAAATGCAAATGTCGCCATGATTTGTAAAATCATTTCTGTGTTTTACATGATTAGAATAGCATGCACACTGGAGGGAAAACTTGAGGGGAAATTATTACAAAATTCTCCTTTTGTAATCTTAGGCTACATCCAGCTCAGTAACTTACTCCTGTCCTGCAGGCACATTCTGGGGTTCTAAACAGACATGTCCTTGAACTCCAACTGATCCTCCACTTGTATGAAATGGCACTAGGGTTTGTTGAATGAAAGCTCCAGCTGTATTGAGTAACATGGGAAGGGGGGTTCTGGCCACTTTACAGCCTGTTGAAATGCCCCTTGGGCCTGTGCTGAGAGAGACTTGACTTCCTTTCCTCCTTTAAACTATTTACACCGACATATAGACTCTGCTGCAGGATTCTCCGTGTGTGTATGTGTGTGTGTGTGTCACTCAGAGTGGAAACAGAGGAAACTACCAGAGTAAGTAAAACTAGAGCTGCTGAAGGGGACATCCACTGGTAACCATGACAATGAATAATAGTAATGGGAGGGTCACAGATGGGATAAAATGATAGGTCAGTATTCAGTCTCAGTATAGTGATGTGTATGATCAGGAAGATAGTACAGAGAGGATACCGTACTTGCACACTGAAGTGAAGTTCATTTTGGTGAAGTGAGAATGCTTGACATGCTGGTTATGACGTGGAGGACCTAAAGAAAGGCTTTACCAAAAGCAGGAGGACCTAGGAAGTCACACCCAGTCTGCTGTACTATGATGAGTTCTGATTACAAACCACGCTAGATCAGTGTGAACTAGATTTGTGTTTGTTCCAATAGGATGCAGTGTGAACAGTGGAGGCTCCTCAGAGGAGGAAGGGGAGGAACATCCTCCTCAGTAACTTAAAAAATATATAATTTTTTAGATAAAACTATACTAAATGCAATCACGCCACCAAATAATTGATTAAAACACACTATTTTGCAAAGAAGTTCTATAGTAGACTCAACAGCACTCTGTAGGGTAGCACAATGGTGTAGCCAGAGGACAGCTAGCTTTCTTCCTCCTCTGGGTACATTGACTTCAATACAAAACTTAGGAGGCTCATGGTTCTCACCCCCTTCCATAGACTTACACAGTAATTATGACAACTTCTGGAGGACGTCCTCCAACATATCATAGCTCTTGCAGCATGAACTGACATGTTGTCCACCCAATCAAAGGACCAGATAAATAATCTAGTACTGAAAGCATAAGCTACAGCTAGCTAGCACTGTAGTGCATAAAATGTGGTGAGTAGCTGACTCAAAGAGAGAGAAAGAAAATAGCTGAACAGTTTTGAACAAATAAATGTCTTCCTAAAGAAAGGGGAAGCAATACTTACTTAGCTAGCAAATGCAGCTAGCTTGTTTAGCCTACTGATACACCCTGCTCAAACAGATGGATGTTATGTTAGCTAGCTGGCTATGACTATCCAACACAACAGTGGAACTCTTCCAAGTCAAGGTAAGCTTTTGGTTTTACAAATGTATTGCCACCGGGGCCCTACGATGTAACTGCTTACTGACTGTAGACTGTAATGTTACTGCATGATTAGCGGGTTTACTAACATATTAGTTCTATTAGCTATGCTGACTATGAAGTTACTTTATCTAATATGGTGACAACGATGTAGGCTGTGTGTAGAGGTTTGACTTGGAACGTTTTTTTCGCATGGTCACATACAGCTGGTGTGTTGTGCATTGAAGTCCACAAGCGAATGGAAGAGGTGAGAGGAGGAGCGCGCATAACGTAGATGCGAGAAGGAACACAACGTGGCTGCTATGAAACTGTGAACTGTGTTTACGTGTGATCAAGTTGTGTATTCATTCTGCCGATTCTGGTGAAAAACTTTTCTTAAACAGATCCAAACTGGGATAAACCTACCTGAATTTCTACAATAGAAACTGTCGTTTGTAACTGTTGGACTAATGATTACACCCTAGATCAGCTAGATTCAGACAAGAGTGTGCAAGGCATTATTGAATGTCACTGTCTGTCCATGTCCACCTATGCTGTAAACTTTCATTAATAGGCTAGGTTGTAGCAACCTCATGATGGGTACAGGGACAATTAGAGTATCATGTAGTAGCCTAAACCTATCTCTGTTACATTGAACAGGGTGAATGGAATATGAATGACAGTCATCCAACATGCTGTAATAGAAATAAGGTCATGCTCATAAAACATCTGAAATGGCACTGACCGCCACTGAGTGTGAACTAGGTTTGTGTTTGTTCCAATAGGATGCAGTGTGAACTAGGTTTGTGTTTGTTCCAATAGGATGCAGTGTGAACTAGGTTTGTGTTTGTTCCAATAGGATGCAGTGTGAACTAGGTTTGTGTTTGTTCCAATAGGATGCAGTGTGAACTAGGTTTGTGTTTGTTCCAATAGGATGCAGTGTGAACTAGGTTTGTGTTTGTTCCAATAGGATGCAGTGTGAACTAGGTTTGTGTTTGTTCCAATAGGATGCAGTGTGAACTAGGTTTGTGTTTGTTCCAATAGGATGCAGTGTGAACTAGGTTTGTGTTTGTTCCAATAGGATGCAGTGTGAACTAGGTTTGTGTTTGTTCCAATAGGATGCAGTGTGAACTAGGTTTGTGTTTGTTCCAATAGGATGCAGTGTGAACTAGGTTTGTGTTTGTTCCAATAGGATGCAGTGTGAACTAGGTTTGTGTTTGTTCCAATAGGATGCAGTGTGAACTAGGTTTGTGTTTCTTCCAATAGGATGCAGTGTGAACTAGGTTTGTGTTTTGTTCCAATAGGATGCAGTGTGAACTAGGTTTGTGTTTGTTCCAATAGGATGCAGTGTGAACTAGGTTTGTGTTTGTTCCAATAGGATGCAGTGTGAACTAGGTTTGTGTTTGTTCCAATAGGATGCAGTGTGAACTAGGTTTGTGTTTGTTCCAATAGGATGCAGTGTGAACTAGGTTTGTGTTTGTTCCAATAGGATGCAGTGTGAACTAGGTTTGTGTTTGTTCCAATAGGATGCAGTGTGAACTAGGTTTGTGTTTGTTCCAATAGGATGCAGTGTGAACTAGGTTTGTGTTTGTTCCAATAGGATGCAGTGTGAACTAGGTTTGTGTTTGTTCCAATAGGATGCAGTGTGAACTAGGTTTGTGTTTGTTCCAATAGGATGCAGTGTGAACTAGGTTTGTGTTTGTTCCAATAGGATGCAGTGTGAACTAGGTTTGTGTTTGTTCCAATAGGATGCAGTGTGAACTAGGTTTGTGTTTGTTCCAATAGGATGCAGTGTGAACTAGTTTTTTGGGGCTGATTCAAGGACGTGTCTGTGTGAATGAAGTTTCCCATTGGGCTGAGAGGAAGGAAGGGTGGATGGACAGCACCCTTAATCTCTCATTCATTAACCTCAGCTACCATGAAGTGGAGTGTTGATATTATTTGATAAACAACAGTGACACTGCTTAGTGCTCACGCATTTCCACTGTGGTCCTCAAGTGGTCTTACTGGCATGGGAACGAGGAGGTGACGAGGGTCAGTGGTATTGCTGCATGGGAGTGTCTGTGATGACACTGTCAGTTGATCTGTCAACGCCCGGATTTGTGGTCAATTACTGCATTGTTCTACAGTGTTTATTGGATCAGGTTTTTGGCATCAGCATAGCTCTGGTCCAGGGCTTTAGTTCACATTCATTCCCTAACGCACTGGATCAGAGCTGTGGGCAGCAATGTAACAGTGATCAGTGGTATTGGTCAATGGTGCTTGTGGTGGTGGTTTTGTTGTGCCCATTATGTTGTAATCAGTTGGGTGCTGTCATCAGCACTGTGGTGGTCAGTCGTGTTGGAATGCAGCACACACCTTTCATAAGAATCTCATCCTCAGTTGTTTTTTCAAAAGAGTTTTGACCGGTGTGCACAGCTGATTCAGATATCAGTCATTGTCATCTCCTACCACAATAACATCAGTTGCTAGTTGTTGAGCAACATATGGGCAGTGGTGTAAAGTACTGAAGTAAAAATAATTTTAAGTACTACTTAAGTATTTTCGGGGTGTATCTGTACTTTACTTTATTATTTATATTTTGGAGAACTTTTACTTTTACGTCACTACATTCCTAAAGAAAATAATGTATTTTTTACTCCATACATTTTACCTGACACCCAAAAGTACTCATTACATTTTGAATGCTTAGCAGGACAGGAAAATGGTACAATTCACACACTTATCAAGAGAACATCCCTGGTCATCCCTACTGCCTCTGATCTGGAAGGCTCACTAAACAGAGAACATCCCTGGTCATCCCTACTGCCTCTGATCTGGAAGGCTCACTAAACACAAATACTTCATTTGTAAATTATGTCTGCGTGTTGTTATAGGCCTGCAGCCAATAAGACATCTCTGTTCTCTCTCCCTGTATGGGGGCCAGCCTGGCCTGCAGCCAATAAGACATCTCTGTTCTCTCTCCCTGTATGGGGGCCAGCCTGGCCTGCAGCCTATACAACATCTCTGTTCTCTCTCCCTGTATGGGGGCCAGCCTGGCCTGCAGCCAATAAGACATCTCTGTTCTCTCTCCCTGTATGGGGGCCAGCCTGGCCTGCAGCCTATACAACATATCTGTTCTCTCTCCCTGTATGGGGGCCAGCCTGGCCTGCAGCCAATAAGACATCTCTGTTCTCTCTCCCTGTATGGGGGCCAGCCTGGCCTGCAGCCAATAAGACATCTCTGTTCTCTCTCCCTGTATGGGGGCCAGCCTGGCCTGCAGCCAATAAGACATCTCTGTTCTCTCTCCCTGTATGGGGGCCAACCTGGCCTGCAGCCTATAAGACATCTCTGTTCTCTCTCCCTGTATGGGGGCCAGCCTGGCCTGCAGCCAATAAGACATCTCTGTTCTCTCTCCCTGTATGGGGGCCAACCTGGCCTGCAGCCTATAAGACATCTCTGTTCTCTTTCCCTGTATGGGGGCCAGCCTGGCCTGCAGCCTATAAGACATCTCTGTTCTCTCTCCCTGTATGGGGGCCAGCCTGGCCTGCAGCCTAAAAGACATCTCTGTTCTCTCCCCCTGCAGGTAAGGTGGAGAGTGTGCCTAAGGGAAAGTTCAGTGTTCCTGTTCTGGATGTGAAGAGTCGACAGCTGGTCCTGGAGGCCAACCAGACTCTGACAATCCACTGCAGGTGAGTCTCTCTGGAGTGAAAGGTTACAGGTCAAATGTGATGGACAGGAGGCTGCTGAGGACGGCTCAGCAGGAGGACGGCTTATTATAATGTCCATAACGGAGGGAATGGAGGGGCACCAAACACATTGTTTCCATGTATTTGATACCATTCCACAGATTCCGCTCCAGTTATTACCACGAGCCCATCCTCCCCAATTAAGGTGACACGGATTCTGTCCAGATTAGTTTTTGTATCAGGGGCGTCAATCTCATTTTGCCCCATGGGCCTCATTCTGTCTTCACCGAGGTCTGTAGAACCGCACTCAAAATTGGTTATATTTCTTTGCAAAAGATTGTGCTCCCTGACTGTCTAGCATTGGTTGAGATGACTGTTAGTGAGCTGGACAGAGTGTAAATGAAGCTCCTTTATAATTTCTACACAGTTTCAATGTAGTTTTAGTAATTTCAATGTCGATTGAGAGAAAATTATTTGTATTTTATTTACTTAAATCCCCTCGCAGGCCGGTTTGAATGGGCTCTCGGGCCGGATCAAGCCCACGGGCTGTATCTTTGACACCCCTGTTTATATGGACCATTTTATGGTCAGCTTTTCAGAAGTTGAGGTGAGATGAGAGAGATGGAATGTTTTATGCCATTTTACTTTTGACCAATCAGGGGTCGGTGGGAGCTGTCGTGGGCATTCCCTGGAGGTGTGGCCAGAGATCAGGAGAGAATGCGATTGGAAGATTCTCGTTGTGGTAGGCAGAGCCAGCATTACTGCAGCCAACTGACGCTTAGCTCGGCCCAGGCCCAGCACACAGGATCGTTCCGGTGTCGGTACAGCCATCGGACGCTCAGGCAGAGAGCTGTCTATGTTTATGTCACAGGTAAGACGTGTCAGGATGCATCTAACAACTACCAACTCACTCCAGGAGTCTCTCATTGAAGTGTTTTTACTCCCCCTTCTCTCTCTAATGGAGTGGTCAGTCTCCCCCTCTCTCTCTAATGGAGTGGTCAGTCAGTCTCCCCCTTCCTCCCCCTCTCTCTCTAATGGAGTGGTCAGTCAGTCTCCCCCTCCCTCCCCCTCTCTCTCTAATGGAGTGGTCAGTCAGTCTCCCCCTCCCTCCCCCCCTCTCTCTAATGGAGTGGTCAGTCAGTCTCCCCCTCCCTCCCCCTCTCTCTCTAATGGAGTGGTCAGTCAGTCTCCCCCTCCCCCTCTCTCTCTAATGGAGTGGTCAGTCAGTCTCCCCCTCCCTCCCCCTCTCTCTAATGGAGTGGTCAGTCAGTCTCCCCCTCACTCCCCTCTCTTTCTAATGGAGTGGTCAGTCAGTCTCCCCCTCCCTCCCCCTCACTCTCTAATGGAGTGGTCAGTCAGTCTCCCCCTCACTCCCCTCTCTCCCTAATGGAGTGGGTAGTCAGTCTCCCCCTCCCTCCCCCTCTATCTCTAATGGAGTGGTCAGTCAGTCTCCCCCTCCCTCCCCCTCTCTCTCTAATGGAGTGGTCAGTCAGTCTCCCCCTCCCTCCACCTCTCTCTCTAATGGAGTGGTCAGTCAGTCTCCCCCTCCCTCCCCCTCTCTCTCTAATGGAGTGGTCAGTCAGTCTCCCCCTCTCTCCCCCTCTCTCTCTAATGGAGTGATCAGTCAGTCTCCCCCTCCCTCCCCCTCTCTCTCTAATGGAGTGGTCAGTCTGTCTCCCCCTCCCTCCCCCTCTCTCCCCCTCTCTCTCTAATGGAGTGGTCAGTCAGTCTCCCCCTCCCTCCCCCTCTCTCCCCCTCTCTCTCTAATGGAGTGGTCAGTCAGTCTCCCCCTCCCTCCCCCTCTCTCTCTAATGGAGTGGTCAGTCAGTCTCCCCCTCCCTCCCCCTCTCTCACTAATGGAGTGGTCAGTCAGTCTCCCTCTCCCTCCCCCTCTCTCTCTAATGGAGTGGTCAGTCTGTCTCCCCCTCCCTCCCCTTCTCTCTCTAATGGAGTGGTCAGTCAGTCTCCCTCTCCCTCCCCCTCTCTCTCTAATGGAGTGGTCAGTCAGTCTCCCCCTCCCTCCCCCTCTCTCTCTAATGGAGTGGTCAGTCAGTCTCCAACTCCCTCCCCCTCTCTCTCTAATGGAGTGGTCAGTCAGTCTCCCCCTCCCTCCCCCTCTGTCTCTAATGGAGTGGTCAGTCAGTCTCTCCCTACCTCCCCCTCTCTCTCTAATGGAGTGGTCAGTCAGTCTCCCCCTCCGTCCCCCTCTCTCTCTAATGGAGTGGTCAGTCAGTCTCCCCCTCCCTCCCCCTCTCTCTCTAATGGAGTGGTCAGTCAGTCTCCCCTCCTTCCCCCTCTCTCTCTAATGGAGTGGTCAGTCTGTCTCCCCCTCCCTCCCCCTCTCTCCCCCTCTCTCTCTAATGGAGTGGTCAGTCAGTCTCCCCCTCCCTCCCCCTCTCTCTCTAATGGAGTGGTCAGTCAGTCTCCCCCTCCCTCCCCCTCTCTCTCTAATGGAGTGGTCAGTCAGTCTCCCCCTCCCTCCACCTCTCTCTCTAATGGAGTGGTCAGTCAGTCTCCCCCTCCCTCCCCCTCTCTCTCTAATGGAGTGGTCAGTCAGTCTCCCCCTCTCTCCCCCTCTCTCTCTAATGGAGTGATCAGTCAGTCTCCCCCTCCCTCCCCCTCTCTCTCTAATGGAGTGGTCAGTCTGTCTCCCCCTCCCTCCCCCTCTCTCCCCCTCTCTCTCTAATGGAGTGGTCAGTCAGTCTCCCCCTCCCTCCCCCTCTCTCCCCCTCTCTCTCTAATGGAGTGGTCAGTCAGTCTCCCCCTCCCTCCCCCTCTCTCTCTAATGGAGTGGTCAGTCAGTCTCCCCCTCCCTCCCCCTCTCTCACTAATGGAGTGGTCAGTCAGTCTCCCTCTCCCTCCCCCTCTCTCTCTAATGGAGTGGTCAGTCTGTCTCCCCCTCCCTCCCCTTCTCTCTCTAATGGAGTGGTCAGTCAGTCTCCCTCTCCCTCCCCCTCTCTCTCTAATGGAGTGGTCAGTCAGTCTCCCCCTCCCTCCCCCTCTCTCTCTAATGGAGTGGTCAGTCAGTCTCCAACTCCCTCCCCCTCTCTCTCTAATGGAGTGGTCAGTCAGTCTCCCCCTCCCTCCCCCTCTGTCTCTAATGGAGTGGTCAGTCAGTCTCTCCCTACCTCCCCCTCTCTCTCTAATGGAGTGGTCAGTCAGTCTCCCCCTCCGTCCCCCTCTCTCTCTAATGGAGTGGTCAGTCAGTCTCCCCCTCCCTCCCCCTCTCTCTCTAATGGAGTGGTCAGTCAGTCTCCCCTCCTTCCCCCTCTCTCTCTAATGGAGTGGTCAGTCTGTCTCCCCCTCCCTCCCCCTCTCTCCCCCTCTCTCTCTAATGGAGTGGTCAGTCAGTCTCCCCCTCCCTCCCCCTCTCTCTCTAATGGAGTGGTCAGTCAGTCTCCCCCTCCCTCCCCCTCTCTCTCTAATGGAGTGGTCAGTCAGTCTCCCTCTCCCTCCCCCTCTCTCTCTAATGGAGTGGTCAGTCAGTCTCTCCCTACCTCCCCCTCTCTCTCTAATGGAGTGGTCAGTCTGTCTCCCCCTCCCTCCCCCTCTCTCTCTAATGGAGTGGTCAGTCAGTCTCCCCCTCCCTCCCCCTCTTTCTCTAATGGAGTGGTCAGTCAGTCTCTTTCTCATCTCATTGTTTATAGGTTCAGGTTAAACAGGATGTAGTGGGTGCTAAATACAGACCAATGTCAGAGAGACAATTATATCTAAACACTGTTTGTCCCAACAACACATCCTTTGTAATGACTCTGGCACAGTTTCTCCCCCCTAGCCAGTCTCTTTTCTTAGCCTCCCTCTCCCTCTACCAGGTCTATATATAAAATCTTTTTACTTTCATTTACGTGCTACCCCGGGGCCAGGAATAGCCCAGCTGCTGAAAGGCTCAGGTTTGGGCAGAGTTTCCCAGGGCACCAGGCTTATCTGTTCCCCTCAGCCCTGCTCACAGCATCCTGTGCTGGGGGACGGGAGAAGAGCCGCAGGGGGCTGGTAGAGGTGGAAGGGAGGCTGGAAGTCTATGGCAGGGGAGGTAGGGGGGGCAGTCTGTACAAGGTGGCGGGACTGGAAGGTGGGAGGGTAAGGGAAGTGAAAGAGGATGAAGGCCATTCAGGATTCAGGACCATCCAAGGGCAAAGGAGGCACATTGAGAGCCCTGTCTGCCCCTCTCTGCCCTTCCCTGTCCTGAGTTGGGCCACTGGGGCAGCTGGCTGAGCATGGAGCTGGGCCAGGGGCCAAAGGAGTGAGAGGAGCCCAGGTCACAGGGTAGGGCTACTGTTTGGCCAACAAGACCCCTGGGGTCCATCAATCGCTCCAGCTACTACATCCATTAGGCGTCCAACTCCATCGCCCTCTCTGCTCTCACCCTCCAGCCCTTTCTTCCCCTCCTGCCCCACTCTTCTCTCACCCTCCTGCCTCATTCTTCTCTCACACTCCTGCCCCTCCTGCCCCACTCTGCTCTCATCCTCCTGCCCCACTCAGCTCACCCTCCGGTCCCTCTTGCCCCACTCTGCTCACCCTCCGGTCCCTCTTGCCCCACTCTGCTCACCCTCCGGTCCCTCTTGCCCCACTCTGCTCACCCTCCGGTCCCTCTTGCCCCACTCTGCTCACCCTCCGTGTCGCTCCTGCCCCACTCTGCTCACCCTCTGGGTCCCTCCTGCCCCACTCTGCTCACCCTCTGGTCCCTCCTGCCCCACTCTGCTCACCCTCCGGTCCCTCCTGCCCCACTCTGCTCACCCTCCGGTCCCTCCTGCCCCACTCTGCTCACCCTCCGGTCCCTCTTGCCCCACTCTGCTCACCCTCCGGTCCCTCCTGCCCCACTCTGCTCACCCTCCGGTCCCTCCTGCCCCACTCTGCTCACCCTCCGGTCCCTCCTGCCCCACTCTGCTCACCCTCCGGTCCCTCCTGCCCCACTCTGCTCACCCTCCGGTCCCTCCTGCCCCACTCTGCTCACCCTCCGGTCCCTCCTGCCCCACTCTGCTCACCCTCCGGTCCCTCCTGCCCCACTCTGCTCACCCTCCGGTCCCTCCTGCCCCACTCTGCTCACCCTCCAGTCCCTCTTGCCCCACTCTGCTCACCCTCCGAGTCCCTCCTGCCCCACTCTGCTCACCCTCCGGTCCCTCCTGCCCCACTCTTCTCTCACCCTCCTGCCTCATTCTTCTCTCACACTCCTGCCCCTCCTGCCCCACTCTGCTCTCATCCTCCTGCCCCACTCAGCTCACCCTCCGGTCCCTCTTGCCCCACTCTGCTCACCCTCCGGTCCCTCTTGCCCCACTCTGCTCACCCTCCGGTCCCTCTTGCCCCACTCTGCTCACCCTCCGGTCCCTCTTGCCCCACTCTGCTCACCCTCCGTGTCGCTCCTGCCCCACTCTGCTCACCCTCTGGGTCCCTCCTGCCCCACTCTGCTCACCCTCTGGTCCCTCCTGCCCCACTCTGCTCACCCTCCGGTCCCTCCTGCCCCACTCTGCTCACCCTCCGGTCCCTCCTGCCCCACTCTGCTCACCCTCCGGTCCCTCTTGCCCCACTCTGCTCACCCTCCGGTCCCTCCTGCCCCACTCTGCTCACCCTCCGGTCCCTCCTGCCCCACTCTGCTCACCCTCCGGTCCCTCCTGCCCCACTCTGCTCACCCTCCGGTCCCTCCTGCCCCACTCTGCTCACCCTCCGGTCCCTCCTGCCCCACTCTGCTCACCCTCCGGTCCCTCCTGCCCCACTCTGCTCACCCTCCGGTCCCTCCTGCCCCACTCTGCTCACCCTCCGGTCCCTCCTGCCCCACTCTGCTCACCCTCCAGTCCCTCTTGCCCCACTCTGCTCACCCTCCGAGTCCCTCCTGCCCCACTCTGCTCACCCTCCGGTCCCTCCTGCCCCACTCTGCTCACCCTCTGGTCCCTCCTGCCCCACTCTGCTCACCCTCCGGTCCCTCTTGCCCCCTCACCAGCTCCTTTATATGAAATCAAAGCAGCAGGAGGAAGCCCTGCGGTCCAGGCCACTAGTCCTTGGGGTACTTTTGTTCAAATGTTTATGCTTTCCTTGAATAGCACAGTACAGTAGCTGACAAACAATGAGGTGAGCTCCACCCGCCCACATCTTTCAATGGCACAGGGATATTAGAGCACAGGGAAAGAATCGCAATGTATCTGGAAGGAACACAGGCATTTTGATTACCTCTAAACAATCTGTGTGTGTTTATTGTTGACTCCAGATCACTGTTTTCTGAACGGTATTTAGTATGGGTGAGTGTTTGTGTGTTTGTATCTGTGTGCTTATTGTTGATTGTTTTCTACTGAATAGCCATCTATACAATATGTGATTATGATGGTATGCTTGCATGCCTACCTGCATGCGTACATGAGTATGAACACATGATGGTGTGTGTGTGTGTTTCTGTGACATATGTCTGTGTGTGTCTGTGACATTTGTGTCTGTGTGTGTCCATGCTCGTGTGTTCCTATCCCTAACCTCGGTGTTGTGGTTTCAGACAGACAGCGGCCATTTGTGGAGGAGCAGAATAACAGTCCAGACGTTGTGTATATGAAGGAGAGCCAGCCTCTGGTCTTCCCCTGTAGGGTCACCAACCCTGACGCCACTGTCTCATTGGTCAAGGTGAGTTCCCTTCACCCTAGTGCCCAATCAGATTCTATGACACACACACACACACACACACACACACACACACACACACCAGGCCCGACAGCAGACCCGCTTGCGTTCACAATTCGTTTTAATAGGTGTAATAGTAAAGACAATAGGCAGCTGATGAGTTTCAAGTTTGGGGAAGCTTCCAATTTATCCTACCATTTCTACCCATCTTTTATATGCACATTTTTGTGGAACAGTTTAATTTCAAAAATAACATTTTATTTTCTCAGTCATTGTCACGTGGTTAATCATAAAAATCTGAAATAAAATGATAAAAATGTCAAAGTTCAAATTGAACTGAGGTGAGAGCAGCAGCCTCTGCCACATGAACACATTGATACACTGTGATCCATTGGCTAAAGAAATGAGCTCATAGAACTCCGAGACAGCCTATAGGCCAATGCAGCAGTAGGCCTGTAACTTCCATCTCTACTAAGTAAAGCTGACAAATAAAAACAGTAGAAAATAACCTGATGAAAATTCTGCTTCTTTCAATCACAATCATCTCTCTTCTCTACCTCTCTGCCTCCCTTTCTATCTGTCTTGACTTGAGCTATTGTTAGTGAACTGCAACATTGTATCAACTAGCCTATTCCGGGCCCTCAGAGTTTCGTCAGAGACGCATCATATCTTCGCCACACCTTCCTCCTCTTCTTCTTCTTGTCTCAACATTTTAAATGATTCTCAAGACACATTATCCTCACACATACACTACAGTGCCTTGCGAAAGTATTCGGCCCCCTTGAACTTTGCGACCTTTTGCCACATTTCAGGCTTCAAACATAAAGATATAAAACTGTATTTTTTTGTGAAGAATCAACAACAAGTGGGACACAATCATGAAGTGGAACGACATTTATTGGATATTTCAAACTTTTTTAACAAATCAAAAACTGAAAAATTGGGCGTGCAAAATTATTCAGCCCCTTTACTTTCAGTGCAGCAAACTCTATCCAGAAGTTCAGTGAGGATCTCTGAATGATCCAATGTTGACCTAAATGACTAATGATGATAAATACAATCCACCTGTGTGTAATCAAGTCTCCGTATAAATGCACCTGCACTGTGATAGTCTCAGAGGTCCGTTAAAAGCGCAGAGAGCATCATGAAGAACAAGGAACACACCAGGCAGGTCCGAGATACTGTTGTGAAGAAGTTTAAAGCTGGATTTGGATACAAAAATATTTCCCAAGCTTTAAACATCCCAAGGAGCACTGTGCAAGCGATAATATTGAAATGGAAGGAGTATCAGACCACTGCAAATCTACCAAGACCTGGCCGTCCCTCTAAACTTTCAGCTCATACAAGGAGAAGACTGATCAGAGATGCAGCCAAGAGGCCCATGATCACTCTGGATGAACTGCAGAGATCTACAGCTGAGGTGGGAGACTCTGTCCATAGGACAACAATCTGTCGTATATTGCACAAATCTGGCCTTTATGGAAGAGTGGCAAGAAGAAAGCCATTTCTTAAAGATATCCATAAAAAGTGTCATTTAAAGTTTGCCACAAGCCACCTGGGAGACACACCAAACATGTGGAAGAAGGTGCTCTAGTCAGATGAAACCAAAATTGAACTTTTTGGCAACAATGCAAAACGTTATGTTTGGCGTAAAAGCAACACAGCTCATCACCCTGAATACACCATCCCCACTGTCAAAACATGGTGGTGGCAGCATCATGGTTTGGGCCTGCTTTTCTTCAGCAGGGACAGGGAAGATGGTTCAAATTGATGGGAAGATGGATGGAGCCAAATACAGGACCATTCTGGAAGAAAACCTGATGGAGTCTGCAAAAGACCTGAGACTGGGACGGAGATTTGTCTTCCAACAAGACAATGATCCAAAACATAAAGCAAAATCTACAATGGAATGGTTCAAAAATAAACATATCCAGGTGTTAGAATGGCCAAGTCAAAGTCCAGACCTGAATCCAATCGAGAATCTGTGGAAAGAACTGAAAACTGCTGTTCACAAATGCTCTCCATCCAACCTCACTGAGCTCGAGCTGTTTTGCAAGGAGGAATGGGAAAAAATGTCAGTCTCTCGATGTGCAAAACTGATAGAGACATACCCCAAGCGACTTACAGCTGTAATCGCAGCAAAAGGTGGCGCTACAAAGTATTAACTTAAGGGGGCTGAATAATTTTGCACGCCCAATTTTTCAGTTTTTGATTTGTTAAAAAAGTTTGAAATATCCAATAAATGTCGTTCCACTTCATGATTGTGTCCCACTTGTTGTTGATTCTTCACAAAAAAATACAGTTTTATATCTTTATGTTTGAAGCCTGAAATGTGGCAAAAGGTCGCAAAGTTCAAGGGGGCCGAATACTTTCGCAAGGCACTGTATATGATCAAAAGTATGTGGACACCTGCTTTCTAACATCATGGGCATTGCTGCCATAACAGCCTCCACTCTTCTGGGAAGGCTTTCCACTTGATGTTGGAACATAGCCGCGGGAACTTGCTTCCATTCAGCCACAAGAGCATCAGTGAGGTCGGGCACTGATGTTGGGCGATTAGGCCTGGCTCGCAGTCGGCGTTCCAATTCATCCCAAAGGTGTTCGATGGGGTTGAGGTCAGGGCTCTGTGCAGGCCAGTCAAGTTCTTCCACACCGATCGCGACAAACTATTTCTGTATAGATCTCGCTTTGTACACAGGGGCAATGTCATGCTGAAACAGGAAAGGGCCCAAACTGTTGCCACAACGTTGGAAGCACGGAATCATCTAGAATGTCATTGTATGCTGTAGTGTTAAGATTTATCTTCACTAGAACTAAGGGGCCTAGCCTGAACCATGAAAAACAGCCCCAGACCATTATTCCTCCTCCACCAAACTTTACAGTTGGCCCTATGCATTAAAGCAGGTAGCGTTCTCCTGGCATCCGCCAAACCCAGATGTGTCTGTCGGACTGCCAGATGGTGAAGTGCGAATCATCACTCCAGAGAACGCGTTTCCACTGCTCCAGAATCCAATGGCTGCAAGCTTTACACCACTCCAGCCAACACTTGGCATTGCTCATGGTTATCTTAGGCTTGTGTGCGGCTGCTCGGCCATGGAAACCCATTTCCTAAAGCTCCCGACTGCAGTTTTTCTGCTGACGTTACTTCCAGAGGCAGTTTGGAACGCGGTAGTGAGTGATTTTTCTTCAGTACTCGGCGGTCCCATTCTGTGTGCTTGTGTGGCCTACCACTTTGTGGCTGATACATTGTTGCTCCTAGACGTTTCCACTTCAAAATAACAGCACTTACAGTTGAGCGGGGCAGCTCCAGCAGGGCAGAAATGTGACAAACTGACTTGTTGGAAGGGTGGCATCCTATGACGGTGCCACGTTGAAAGTCACGGAGCTCTTCAGTAAGGCCATTCTACTGCCTAAGTCTAAGCCATGCTCCCTGGTGAAGTATTTTGAATGATTTTATTTAGACAAGAGTAATTATATCATTTTGGCAAAACATCAATTTCCTTTAGGGCAATGCATTCTAACAGTGCACTGTGCACCCGCCAACTTTCCTTTCCAATTCGCAAGAGACTGAAACCAGAGATCTGTATGTAATGACGAGATGCTCATGTCTTCGACCGAACAATGTGATTCTTTGTCCCAAAGGCGGGAAGGCAGGCGAGAAGCTTAGGTCTGCATATTATTCCCATAGAAACACATTGGGCTTACACTGGACAGAATTTGGCAAGAGTGAGCCATCTCGCTTAGCCTCTTCCTCTCTGCTGAAACTATATTACCAGAGAAAGCATCAGAGCAAGAAAAACAGCTCCCCTCTACAGTGCATTCAGAAGCTATTCAGACCTTTTCCACATTTTGTTACATTACAGCCTTGTTCTAAAATGATTTAAATAAATGTTTTTCCTCATCAATCTACAACCAATACCCCATAATGACGAAGCAGAAACAGGTTTTTAGAAATATTATAGAAAAGGGGATTCAGACCCTTTGCTATGAGACTTGAAATTGAGCTCAGTTAGAGCAAATACCAAGCCATGAGGTCAAAGGAATTGTCCGTAGAGCGACGAGACAGGATTGTGTCAGGGCACAGATTTAGGGAAGGTTACCAAAAAATGTCTGCAGCATTGAAGGTCCCCAAGCACAGAGTGGCCTCCATCATTCTTAAATTGAAGAAGTTTGGAACCACCAACACTCTTCCTAGAGCTGGCCGCCTGGCCCAACTGATCAAAGCATTGTGGCTGCCAAAATCAAGTCACATTCTCCACCTCAACTTCACAATGTCAATAACTCTCACATCCACTTAGTGGCTGCCTGATTCTGCTTCAGACAGCTAGTCAGTGTCTTGTCAAACAAGGAAAGGCAACAATATAGTGTTTGTCAAGTACCTAGCTATTTCCACTACTGGCACTCCTGACTACCTCTTAGAACAATACACTTCTCTCTGTTTCTCCATCAACACTCCCATCTGTACACAAGTCACAGGGCGCTTGTTTCTCCTAGGACAGATCATTGTTCTTATCTTGTCAACCGTTCTGCCTTGGAGTGTGCGTGTCTGTTTGTTTGTGTCAGTCTGCGGATGTGTGTGAAAGTGTGAGGATGTGTTCGTGAGTGTTGGTGCCTGAGTGGTGAGTGAGTGTGAGAGTGTAGATAAGTGCAATGAAGTGCCATTTGTATATGCTTGTGTGTGTGTGTGTGTGTGTGTGTGTGTGTGTGTGTGTGTGTGTGTGTGTGTGTGTGTGTGTGTGTGTGTGTGTGTGTGTGTGTGTGTGTGTGTTTGTGGCAACGTCTCAGTGTGTCAGAGTTGCCCCTTTTTTACCGCTGTGTTCTGAGTGAGCGGCGCCTGCGGTTTCCTCTGTCGTCCTGTTGGCACTGTTGTTACCCCCGGAGACAGGACATGGGGTCTGGAGTGCCCCCTGTCTCCGCCAACCCTTCCCCCTACTCACACACCCCTCCTCTCCTAAGGCGGTCTGGCTGCCAACCTCCTCCTGATTCCTTAACCAGCTGGTATCCTGGCCAGAGGAAGCTGAGGTGCCAGTAGTAATGGGCAGGACTGACTGGCGCTAGCAAGGCAAGGGATGCCCCTCAGGCAAATCTTTTGAGAGTATTATTGTATGTAGATAGCCTCTTCTGTGGAAGAGATTGAACAGTTTGATCAATACAATTCAACAACATTCAGGTAGGGTGAGTGGGCTGCTGGCAGTTTATTATTTCATTGTCTTTCCGAGGAGTGTTTCAGGAAATGGTAAAAGTGCAAAAAAAAATAAACAAACCACTCAGTACACTCACTTTCCTCTCGTCCCTGGCTCTCCCTTCAGGATGTGCCTTGGAATCCGAAACGAAGCGCGGCAGAACACACACACACTGAGGCAGAACACACACACACACAGAGGCAGAACACACACACACACAGAGGCAGAACACACACACACACAGAGGCAGAACACACACACACACTGAGGCAGAACACACACACATACTGAGGCAGAACACACACACACTGAGGCAGAACACACACACACGGAGGCAGAACACACACACACGGAGGCAGAACACACACACACTGAGGCAGAACACACACACACACTGAGGCAGAACACACACACACTGAGGCAGAACACACACACACTGAGGCAGAACACACACACACACTGAGGCAGAACACACACACACTGAGGCAGAACACACACACACTGAGGCAGAACACACACACACACTGAGGCAGAACACACACACACACTGAGGCAGAACACACACACACACTGAGGCAGAACACACACACACACACACACACTGAGGCAGAACACACACACACACACACACTGAGGCAGAACACACACACACACACTGAGGCAGAACACACACACACACACTGAGGCAGAACACACACACACACAGAGGCAGAACACACACACACACAGAGGCAGAACACACACACACACTTCACTTCTGTTTGCTCTCTATGTTTACGTCCTGCTCCCATCTCCACACAAACGCCCGGCCCTAAGCCACAAAGGTAATTATGCTAAAAATACTCTGTTCCCTCGCCCCTCCCTCCATCCGTCCCGATCTGGCCCAGCATTTCGAACGTAGAGTCCATCCCACACACACACACTCTGTCACACACTCTGTCACACACACTGGAGTGTGTTTTTTTCCTGGAAGGATTTTGCACTCTGCCTGGATCTTTAATCTGTCCGGCCCACCTTTCAGCAGGGAACAATACCCAGGGGGCCACTCTCTCTCTCTGCAGCCGTGAAAGTGACCCGGTCGGGCGAGGGGAGAGGAGAGGAGGTGTAGCATGACCTAGGGGTCCAATTCAGTCCAGTCTGAGTGTCTATATCCTGTAGTAACAGGATGTGAGCAGATGGATTGGAGTCATGTTTCCCTCATCCTGACATTTCTCTCACCCTCCAACCCACCTCAACCCACCTCAAACCACATCAACCCACCTCAACCCACCTCAAACCACCTCAAACCACCTCAACCTACCTCAAACCACCTCAACCTACCTCAACCCACCTCAACCCACCTCAACCTACCTCAAACCACCTCAAACCACCTCAACCCACCTCAAACCACCTCAACCCACCTCAAACCACCTCAACCCACCTCAACCCACCTCAAACCACCTCAACCCACCTCAACCCACCTCAAACCACCTCAACCACTCTCCACCCCTGTCCACCCCCTCAACCTGTCTCCACCCCCTTAACCCCCTTCACCCCTCCTTACCACCCTCAACCCCTCTCCGCCCCTCTCCACCCCCCTCAACCTCTTTCGACCCCCCTCAACCCCTCTCAACCCCCCTCAACCCCTCTCCACCCCAGTGGGGCTATGAGCTAGTTAAACTGTGGGGCTATCAGCTAGTTAACACTGGGGGGCTATCAGCTAGTTAACACTGGGAGTGGGGGGGGGCTATCAGCTAGTTAACACTGGGAGTGGGGGGGGGCTATCAGCTAGTTAACACTGGGGGGTGGGGGGGGGGCTATCAGCTAGTTAACACTGGGGGTGGGGGGGGGGCTATCAGCTAGTTAACACTGGGGGTGGGGCGGCTATCTGCTAGTTAACACTGGGGGTGGGGCGGGGCTGTCAGCTAGTTAACACTGGGGGGCTATCAGCTAGTTAACACTGGGGGGCTATCAGCTAGTTAACATTGGGGGTGGGGCGGCTATCAGCTAGTTAACACTGGGGGGCTATCAGCTAGTTAACACTGGGAGTGGGGGGGGCTATCAGCTAGTTAACACTGGGAGTGGGGGGGGGGGGGGGGGGTTATCAGCTAGTTAACACTGGGGGTGGGGGGGCTATCTGCTAGTTAACACTGGGGGGCTATCAGCTAGTTAACACAAGACTCCATTAATGCTGGGGGTGGGGGGATATCAGCTAGTTAACACTGGGGGTGGGGCGGCTATCTGCTAGTTAACACTGGGGGGCTATCAACTAGTTAACACTGGGGGTGGGGGGGCTATCAGCTAGTTAACACTGGGGGTGGGGGGGGGCTATCAGCTAGTTAACACTGGGGGTGGGGGGGCTATCAGCTAGTTAACACTGGGGTGGGGGGGCTATCAGCTAGTTAACACTGGGGGGGGGGGGCTATCAGATAGTTAACACTGGGGGTGGGGGGGCTATCAGCTAGTTAACACTGGGGGTGGGGGAACTATCAGCTAATTAACACTGGGGGTGGGGGGGGCTATCAGCTAGTTAACACTGGGGGTGGGGGGGCTATCAGCTAGTTAACACTGGGGGTGGGGGAACTATCAGCTAATTAACACTGGGGGTGGGGGGTCCACCTGTTCCCTGAGAAAGGGCAGGATGCTTCCACTGGGTAACAGTAATTTCCTCAAGTCTGCCTCCTCCAAGAAAACAACCATGTTACACAATACACCCTGCTGATGTGGATTCTGTCTGTGGAGACAGAGTCTGGAGTTACAATAGAGACATAGTCTGGAGTTACAATAGAGACAGAGTCTGGAGTTACACTAGAGACAGAGTCTTGTGTTACTGTAGAGTAACACAAGACTCTGTCTCTATTGTAACTTCAGACTCTGTCTCCACAGTAACACAAGACTCTGTCTCTATTGTAACTCCAGACTCTGTCTCTATTGTAACTCCAGACTCTGTCTCCACAGACAGAATCCACATCAGCAGGGTGAAATGTCTGTACATTTACGTAATGTCAGTGTCTGTTGTTGAGAGCGTATTGTGAGGTTGTCAAGTTACTTTGTTTAATTTTATTGCAGCAATAATGTTCATCCTACGTTTACCACTGTGGCCTCATGTTAGTCCTTATCAGCCCTCATGTTGTTCTGTTTTGTTGTGTGTTCATGATTTGCTCAGGAGTTGTGTGTGCAGTGTTGCTTTTGTGTGACTGTTGGTATGGTTGTGGATGTGTTGTTGGTATGGTTCAGGATGTGGTTGTGGTTCTGAATAGCTCATGACACGATTGTGTTGAGTTCATGATTGGTTGGTTGTTGAGATAAGAAAATAGTTTTAGTTGTGGTTGAGTTCATGATGTACCTGTTATCTGAACACTGAATGCAAGTTGACCATATTGACCACATTGCTTCTGTGTGACGTTGCTTTTATGAGACTGTTTTTATGGTTGTGACGATGTGTGTTCATGTCTCCAGTTTCCTGACCAGGAGTTGACCCCAGACCAGAGGAACATAGTGTGGAACAGCAGACAGGGCTTCCTCATCCACAGCCCCACCTACTTCTACATCGGCCTGTTCTCCTGCAAGACCTCTGTCAACGGGACCACGCACTCCCTCAATTACCTCACACACAGACAAGGTGATCACACATGCACATGCAGGCACACACACACAAACACACACACCTAATGAAAAAAATCCAGTGAATTTCAAAAATTGGAAATATTCAAATATCTTATCCCCACTCCTGTCCCAGTGAATAAGATCATGAAGGTATATCTGAACAGTACCAGTCCAGTGCACTCTCTACAGGGGGAGAGTCTGGCCATCAACTGTACTGTCACTGCAGAGTGGAACAGCAGAGTGTCCATCAGCTGGGACTACCCTGGACAGGTAGGACCTTATGAAGAACACTACAATTATGGCATACACTACTAAGTGCACTATGTTACAGTATGCAGTACTGTATGTAGAATAACTTCACCATCTGACTACTTGTTTGGAAAACTTTTACTATATCTGAATAATATCTCCACCTCTCCCCTCCCTCCCTCTCTCCATATTTCTCTACCTCTCCCCTCCCTCTCTCTCTCCATATTTCTCTACCTCTCCCCTCCCTCTCTCTCTCCATATTTCTCTACCTCTCCCCTCCCTCTCTCTCTCCATATTTCTCTACCTCTCCCCTCCCTCTCTCTCTCCATATTTCTCTACCTCTCCCCTCCCTCTCTCCATATTTCTCTACCTCTCCCCTCCCTCTCTCTCTCCATATTTCTCTACCTCTCCCCTCCCTCTCTCTCTCCATATTTCTCTACCTCTCCCCTCCCTCTCTCTCTCCATATTTCTCTACCTCTCCCCTCCCTCTCTCTCTCCATATTTCTCTACCTCTCCCCTCCCTCTCTCTCTCCATATTTCTCTACCTCTCCCCTCCCTCTCTCCATATTTCTCTACCTCTCCCCTCCCTCTCTCTCTCCATATTTCTCTACCTCTCCCCTCCCTCTCTCCATATTTCTCTACCTCTCCCCTCCCTCTCTCTCTCCATATTTCTCTACCTCTCCCCTCTCTCTCTCCATATTTCTCTACCTCTCCCCTCCCTCTCTCTCTCCATATTTCTCTACCTCTCCCCTCCCTCTCTCTCTCCATATTTCTCTACCTCTCCCCTCCCTCTCTCCATATTTCTCTACCTCTCCCCTCCCTCTCTCTCTCCATATTTCTCTACCTCTCCCCTCCCTCCCTCTCTCCATATTTCTCTACCTCTCCCCTCCCTCTCTCTCTCCATATTTCTCTACCTCTCCCCTCCCTCCCTCTCTCCATATTTCTCTACCTCTCCCCTCCCTCTCTCTCTCCATATTTCTCTACCTCTCCCCTCCCTCTCTCTCTCCATATTTCTCTACCTCTCCCCTCCCTCTCTCTCTCCATATTTCTCTACCTCTCCCCTCCCTCTCTCTCTCCATATTTCTCTACCTCTCCCCTCCCTCTCTCTCTCCATATTTCTCTACCTCTCCCCTCCCTCTCTCCATATTTCTCTACCTCTCCCCTCCCTCCCTCTCTCCATATTTCTCTACCTCTCCCCTCCCTCTCTCCATATTTCTCTACCTCTCCCCTCCCTCTCTCCATATTTCTCTACCTCTCCCCTCCCTCTCTCCATATTTCTCTACCTCTCCCCTCCCTCTCTCGCTCCATATTTCTCTCCCCTCCCTCTCTCTCTCCATATTTCTCTACCTCTCCCCTCCCTCTCTCCATATTTCTCTACCTCTCCCCTCCCTCTCTCTCTCCATATTTCTCTACCTCTCCCCTCCCTCTCTCTCTCCATATTTCTCTACCTCTCCCCTCCCTCTCTCTCTCCATATTTCTCTACCTCTCCCCTCCCTCTCTCTCTCCATATTTCTCTACCTCTCCCCTCCCTCTCTCTCTCCATATTTCTCTACCTCTCCCCTCCCTCTCTCTCTCCATATTTCTCTACCGCTCCCCTCCCTCTCTCTCTCCATATTTCTCTACCTCTCCCCTCCCTCTCTCCACATTTCTCTACCTCTCCCCTCCCTCTCTCTCTCCATATTTCTCTACCTCTCCCCTCCCTCTCTCTCCATATTTCTCTACCTCTCCCCTCCCTCTCTCTCTCCATATTTCTCTACCTCTCCCCTCCCTCCCTCTCTCCATATTTCTCTACCTCTCCCCTCCCTCTCTCTCTCCATATTTCTCTACCTCTCCCCTCCCTCTCTCCATATTTCTCTACCTCTCCCCTCCCTCTCTCTCTCCATATTTCTCTACCTCTCCCCTCCCTCTCTCTCTCCATATTTCTCTACCTCTCCCCTCCCTCTCTCTCTCCATATTTCTCTACCTCTCCCCTCCCTCTCTCCATATTTCTCTACCTCTCCCCTCCCTTTCTCTCTCCATATTTCTCTACCTCTCCCCTCCCTCTCTCCATATTTCTCTACCTCTCCCCTCCCTCTCTCTCTCCATATTTCTCTACCTCTCCCCTCCCTCTCTCTCTCCATATTTCTCTACCTCTCCCCTCCCTCTCTCTCTCCATATTTCTCTACCTCTCCCCTCCCTCTCTCTCTCCATATTTCTCTACCTCTCCCCTCCCTCTCTCTCTCCATATTTCTCTACCTCTCCCCTCCCTCTCTCTCTCCATATTTCTCTACCTCTCCCCTCCCTCTCTCCATATTTCTCTACCTCTCCCCTCCCTCTCTCCATATTTCTCTACCTCTCCCCTCCCTCTCTCTCTCCATATTTCTCTACCTCTCCCCTCCCTCTCTCTCTCCATATTTCTCTACCTCTCCCCTCCCTCTCTCTCTCCATATTTCTCTACCTCTCCCCTCTCTCTCTCCATATTTCTCTACCTCTCCCCTCCCTCTCTCTCTCCATATTTCTCTACCTCTCCCCTCCCTCTCTCTCTCCATATTTCTCTACCTCTCCCCTCCCTCTCTCTCTCCATATTTCTCTACCTCTCCCCTCCCTCTCTCTCTCCATATTTCTCTACCTCTCCCCTCCCTCTCTCTCTCCATATTTCTCTACCTCTCCCCTCCCTCTCTCCATATTTCTCTACCTCTCCCCTCCCTCCCTCTCTCCATATTTCTCTACCTCTCCCCTCCCTCTCTCTCTCCATATTTCTCTACCTCTCCCCTCCCTCTCTCTCTCCATATTTCTCTACCTCTCCCCTCCCTCTCTCCATATTTCTCTACCTCTCCCCTCCCTCTCTCCATATTTCTCTACCTCTCCCCTCCCTCTCTCCATATTTCTCTACCTCTCCCCTCCCTCTCTCTCTCCATATTTCTCTACCTCTCCCCTCCCTCTCTCTCTCCATATTTCTCTACCTCTCCCCTCCCTCCCTCCATATTTCTCTACCTCTCCCCTCCCTCTCTCTCTCCATATTTCTCTACCTCTCCCCTCCCTCTCTCCATATTTCTCTACCTCTCCCCTCCCTCTCTCTCTCCATATTTCTCTACCTCTCCCCTCCCTCTCTCTCTCCATATTTCTCTACCTCTCCCCTCCCTCTCTCTCTCCATATTTCTCTACCTCTCCCCTCCCTCTCTCTCTCCATATTTCTCTACCTCTCCCCTTCCTCTCTCTCTCCATATTTCTCTACCTCTCCCCTCCCTCTCTCTCTCCATATTTCTCTACCTCTCCCCTCCCTCTCTCTCTCCATATTTCTCTACCTCTCCCCTCCCTCTCTCCATATTTCTCTACCTCTCCCCTCCCTCTCTCCATATTTCTCTACCTCTCCCCTCCCTCTCTCTCTCCATATTTCTCTACCTCTCCCCTCCCTCTCTCTCTCCATATTTCTCTACCTCTCCCCTCTCTCTCTCCATATTTCTCTACCTCTCCCCTCCCTCTCTCCATATTTCTCTACCTCTCCCCTCCCTCTCTCTCTCCATATTTCTCTACCTCTCCCCTCCCTCTCTCTCTCCATATTTCTCTACCTCTCCCCTCCCTCTCTCTCTCCATATTTCTCTACCTCTCCCCTCCCTCTCTCCATATTTCTCTACCTCTCCCCTCCCTCTCTCTCTCCATATTTCTCTATCTCTCCCCTCCCTCTCTCCATATTACTCTACCTCTCCCCTCCCTCTCTCCATATTTCTCTACCTCTCCCCTCCCTCTCTCCATATTTCTCTACCTCTCCCCTCCCTCCCTCTCTCCATATTTCTCTACCTCTCCCCTCCCACTCTCTCTCCATATTTCTCTACCTCTCCCCTCCCTCTCTCTCTCCATATTTCTCTACCTCTCCCCTCCCTCTCTCCATATTTCTCTACCTCTCCCCTCCCTCTCTCCATATTTCTCTACCTCTCCCCTCCCTCTCTCTCTCCATATTTCTCTACCTCTCCCCTCCCTCTCTCTCTCCATATTTCTTTACCTCTCCCCTCCCTCCCTCCATATTTCTCTACCTCTCCCCTCCCTCTCTCTCTCCATATTTCTCTACCTCTCCCCTCCCTCTCTCCATATTTCTCTACCTCTCCCCTCCCTCTCTCTCTCCATATTTCTCTACCTCTCCCCTCCCTCTCTCTCTCCATATTTCTCTACCTCTCCCCTCCCTCTCTCTCTCCATATTTCTCTACCTCTCCCCTCCCTCTCTCCATATTTCTCTACCTCTCCCCTCCCTCTCTCTCTCCATATTTCTCTACCTCTCCCCTCCCTCTCTCTCTCCATATTTCTCTACCTCTCCCCTCCCTCCCTCTCTCCATATTTCTCTACTTCTCCCCTCCCTCTCTCCATATTTCTCTACCTCTCCCCTCCCTCTCTCCATATTTCTCTACCTCTCCCCTCCCTCTCTCTCTCCATATTTCTCTACCTCTCCCCTCCCTCTCTCTCTCCATATTTCTCTACCTCTCCCCTCCCTCTCTCTCTCCTTCTTTCTCTACCTCTCCCCTCCCTCCCTCTCTCCATATTTCTCTACCTCTCCCCTCCCTCTCTCTCTCCATATTTCTCTACCTCTCCCCTCCCTCTCTCCATATTTCTCTACCTCTCCCCTCCCTCTCTCTCTCCATATTTCTCTACCTCCCCCCTCCCTCTCTCTCTCCTTCTTTCTCTACCTCTCCCCTCCCTCCCTCTCTCCATATTTCTCTACCTCTCCCCTCCCTCTCTCTCTCCATATTTCTCTACCTCTCCCCTCCCTCTCTCTCTCCATATTTCTCTACCTCTCCCCTCCCTCTCTCTCTCCATATTTCTCTACCTCTCCCCTCCCTCTCTCTCTCCTTCTTTCTCTACCTCTCCCCCTCCCTCTTTCTGTCTGACTTTCTCTATCTCTCCCTGTCCGTCTCACTATCTCCATCATACTCTACCTGACCCCTTCCTCCCTCTCTCCTTCTTTCTCTACCTCTTCCCCTCCCTCTGTCTGTCTTTCTCTACCTCTCCCTGTCCCTCTCTCTCTCCTTCTTTCTTTCCCTCCCTCCCTCCCTCCCTCCCTCCCTCCCTCCCTCCCTCCCTCCCTCCCTCCCTCCCTCCCTCCCTCCCTCCCTCTGTCTTTCTCCACCTCTCCCCCTTTCTTTCTCCACCTCTCCCCTTCCTCTCTCTCTTCTTCTTTCTCTACCTCTCCCCTCCCTCTCTCTCTCCTTCTTTCTCTACCCCTCCCTCCCTCCCTCCCTCCCTCTTATATCTGAATAATATCTCTACCTCACTGCCTCCCTCCCTCTCTCCATCTTTCTCTCCCCCTCCCTCCCTCCCTCCCTCCCTCCCTCCCTCCCTCCCTCCCTCCCTCCCTCCCTCCCTCCCTCCCTCCCTCCCTCCCTCCCTCCCTCCCTCCCTCCCTCCCTCCCTCCCTCCCTCCCTCTCTCTGTCTTTCTCTACCCCTCCTCCCTCTCTCTCCCCTCAGGCCAACAGGTCAGCCATAGTCAGTAGGTGGATCATGGCCAGTACATTTCACATGGTGTTCTACAGTATTCTGTCCATCCCCAAACTCCACCGCTCTGACAGAGGGCTTTATATCTGCCGAGTGACCAGTGGACCGGTCAGTCGAGAGACTAACGTATCTGTCACAGTCTATGGTGAGTCAAAATAAACGTAATACTTCCCACCTCTGTGACAAATTCATTCATGAGGAAATTCATTGATGGTAAACACCCACTTCTGCAGTAAGAATACAAATAACAACCCTCCCCTGTATCACTATCTGTAATATGTCATTAATGCGTGATATCCTCTCTCTGTGTGTGTGTGTGTGTGTGTGCGCGCATGCTTGCCTGTCTGTCTGTTTATCCTCCCAGACCGTCCCTTTATCCGTCTGAAGCCCAGACAGGGGGCTGAAGTGGAGGCTCATGCAGGACAGAAGTCATACCGTCTCTCCCCCAAACTACGAGCCTTCCCTGCCCCAGAAGTCATCTGGTAAGAACTTACAGACTGTCAGCTAGCCTGCACACTATCCTACACTACCTTACACGATCCTACACTATCTTACACACTATCCTACACTACCCTACACTATCCTACACTACCCTACACTATCCTACACCACCCTGCACTATCCTACACCACCATACACTATCCTAAACTATCCTACACTATCCTACACTACCCTACACTATCCTACACTACGCTACACTACCCTACACTATCATACACTATCCTACACTATCCCGCACTATCATACACTATCTTACACACTATCATATACTATCCTACACTATCACACACCACCCTACACTGCCCTACACTAATCTACACTATCCTACACTATCATACGCTATCCCGCACTATCCTACACTATCCAACACTATCCTACACTACCCTATACTATCCTACACTACCCTACACTGCCCTACACTACCCTACACTATCATACACTATCCTACACTATCCCACAATATCATACACTATCTTACACACTATCCTATACTATCCTACACTATCCTACACTATCACACACCACCCTACACTGCCCTACACTAATCTACACTATCATACATATAAACAAAAGTTACAAAACCAGAGTGAGGCCCCGTACACACATATACAGTCTATATAGTATACTTTATTCTCTGCCTCCCTGCTGCTGCTTTTTCTTCTTATTGATTGCAGACACTACCCTATACTATTCTACACTATCCTACACTACCCTACACTATCCTACACTGTCCTACACTGCCCTATACTATCGTACACTACCCTATACAATCGTATCCTGTCGTACACTACCCTACACTATCCTACACTACCCTACACTATCCTATACTATCCTACACTACCCTATACTATCCTACACTACCATACACTATCCTACACTATCTTACACTATCGTACACTACCCTGCACTATCCTACACTACACTACACTACCCTATACTATCCTACACTACCCTACACTACCCTACACTACCCTACACTATCCTACACTACCCTACACTACCCTACACTATCGTACACTACCCTGCACTACCATACACTATCCTACACTACCCTGCACTACCCTATACTATCGTACACTACCTTACACTACCATACACTATCCTACACTACCCTATACTATTGTACACTACACTATCCTACACTACCCTGGACTACCCTATACTATCGTACACTACCCTATACAATCGTATCCTGTCGTACACTACCATACAATATCCTACACTACACTATACTATTGTACACTGCTCTAAACTACCCTACCCTACACTATCCTACACTATCCTATACTATCCTACACTACCCTATACTATCCTACACTACCCTATACTATCCTACACTACCCTATACTACCCTACACTACCCTACACTACCTACACTACCCTATACTATCCTACACTACCCTACACTACCCTACACTACACTACCCTATACTACCCTACACTACCCTATACTATCGTACACTACCCTACACAACCCTACACTATCGTACACTACCCTACACTATCCTATACTATCCTACACTACCCTATACTATCCTATACTATCCTACACTACCCTACACTACCCTATACTATCCTACACTATCATACACTACCCTACACTACCATATACTATCCTACACTACTCTACACTATCCTATACTATCCTACACTACCCTACACAACCCTACACTATCCTACACTACACTACCCTATACTATCGTACACTACCCTACACTACACTATCCTACACTACCCTATACTATCCTACACTACCCTATACTATCCTACACTACACTACCCTATACTATTGTACTCTACCCTACCCTACACTACCCTATACTATCCTACACTACCCTATACTATCCTACACTACACTACCCTATACTATCCTATATACTATCCTATACTATCGTACACACTATCCTACACCACCCTACACTACCCCATACTATCCTACCCTACACTATCCTACACTACCCTATACTATCCTACACTACCCTACACTACCCCATACTATCCTACCCTACACTATCCTACACTATCCTACACTACCCTATACTATCCTACACTACCCTATACTATCATACACTATCCTACACTACCCTATACTACCCTACACTACCCTACACAACCCTATACTATCGTACACTACCCTACACTACATTACACTATCCTTCACTACCCTACACTACCCTACACTACCCTACACTACCCTATGATATCGTACACTACCCTACACTACCCTATACTATCCTACACTACCCTACCCTACACTACCCTATACTATCGTACACTACCCTACACTATCCTACACTACCCTACACTACCCCATACTATCATACACTATTCTACACTACCCTATAATACCCTACACAACCCTACACTACCCTATACTATCCTACACTACCCTACACTATCCTACACTACCCTACACAACCCTACACTACTCTATACTATCCTACACTACCCTATACTATCCTACACTACCCTATATTATCATACACTATCCTACACTATCCTACACTACCCTACACTACCCTACACTATCCTACACTACCTTAAACTACCCTACACTATCGTACACTATCCTACACTACCCCATACTATCATACACTATTCTACACTACCCTATAATACCCTACACAACCCTACACTACCCTATACTATCCTACACTACCCTACACTATCCTACACTACCCTACACAACCCTACACTACCCTATATTATCCTACACTACCCTATACTATCCTACACTACCCTATACTATCATACACTATCCTACACTATCCTACACTACCCTACACTATCCTACACTACCTTAAACTACCCTACACTATCGTACACTATCCTACACTACCCTATACTATCCTACACTACCCTATACTATCCTATACTATCCTACACTACCCTACACTACCCTATACTATCCTACACTATCATACACTACCCTACACTACCATATACTATCCTACACTACTCTACACTATCCTATACTATCCTACACTACCCTACACAACCCTACACTATCCTACACTACACTACCCTATACTATCGTACACTACCCTACACTACACTATCCTACACTACCCTATACTATCCTACACTACCCTATACTATCCTACACTACACTACCCTATACTATTGTACTCTACCCTACCCTACACTACCCTATACTATCCTACACTACCCTATACTATCCTACACTACACTACCCTATACTATCCTATATACTATCCTATACTATCGTACACACTATCCTACACCACCCTACACTACCCCATACTATCCTACCCTACACTATCCTACACTACCCTATACTATCCTACACTACCCTACACTACCCCATACTATCCTACCCTACACTATCCTACACTATCCTACACTACCCTATACTATCCTACACTACCCTATACTATCATACACTATCCTACACTACCCTATACTACCCTACACTACCCTACACAACCCTATACTATCGTACACTACCCTACACTACATTACACTATCCTTCACTACCCTACACTACCCTACACTACCCTACACTACCCTATGATATCGTACACTACCCTACACTACCCTATACTATCCTACACTACCCTACCCTACACTACCCTATACTATCGTACACTACCCTACACTATCCTACACTACCCTACACTACCCCATACTATCATACACTATTCTACACTACCCTATAATACCCTACACAACCCTACACTACCCTATACTATCCTACACTACCCTACACTATCCTACACTACCCTACACAACCCTACACTACTCTATACTATCCTACACTACCCTATACTATCCTACACTACCCTATATTATCATACACTATCCTACACTATCCTACACTACCCTACACTACCCTACACTATCCTACACTACCTTAAACTACCCTACACTATCGTACACTATCCTACACTACCCCATACTATCATACACTATTCTACACTACCCTATAATACCCTACACAACCCTACACTACCCTATACTATCCTACACTACCCTACACTATCCTACACTACCCTACACAACCCTACACTACCCTATATTATCCTACACTACCCTATACTATCCTACACTACCCTATACTATCATACACTATCCTACACTATCCTACACTACCCTACACTATCCTACACTACCTTAAACTACCCTACACTATCGTACACTATCCTACACTACCCCATACTATCGTACACTACCCTATACTATCGGACACTACCCTATACTATCCTACACTACCCTATACTATCTTACACTACCCTATACTATCGTACACTACCACACACTATCCTACACTACTATTATTTGTCACATGCGCTGAATACAACAAGTGGAGACCTTACAGTGAAATGCTTACTTACAAGATCTTAACCAGAAGTTCAAGGAGAGCTAAGAAAATATTTACCAAATAAACCAAAGTAAAAAATAATTAAAAGTAACACAATAAAATAACAATAGCGAGGCTATATACAGGGGGTACAGGTACTGGGGTACTGGGGGGGTACAGGTTAGAGGTAATTTGTACATGTAGGTAGGGGTGAAGTGACTATGCATAGATAATAACACACTATCCTACACTAACCTATGTGAGAGATAGAGATGACCAAGTTACACATGTATGACGTTTTAGCATTCTTCATTTTAGCATTATTTAATTGTTCTTCACATAAGAGTTCATTGAGGAATTTCCTGCATGTTTTTCCGTGTTAGGTTGAAGGATGGGAAGGTGGCAGCGGAGGAGTGTTCCCGTTACCATGTGGACGGGAATTCCCTGGTGATCCGTGATGTGGCGGAGGAGGATGCAGGGAAGTACACTATCCTGGTTGGAATCCAGGAACACAGACTCTACCAGAACCTAACGCTCTCTCTTGTGGTCAACGGTGAGGACAAAGATTTCCCTGCACTCTTCACCCTCCATCGCTTTCTCTATTTTTTTTTAATCTTCATGCATCCTCTCTTTAGCTCTGTGCCCACTTTGTGTCTCCTAGACATTCTGCTGTTCCATTCTGTTCCCTTCTTTCTCTTCTTACCCTTTTTATCTCTCACCCTCTCTCTCTCTCTCTCTCTCGCTCTCTCTCTCTCTCTCTCTGATGAATAGCGCTGTAGTGATATTCTTAGATTCAATTGAAAAGGTGAATAAGATAGTTGAGAGGGGTGTTGTGTTGCGGGAGACACAGACGCCGGTATTTCCGCTTATGAATCCTGCGAAGAAAGTTATGCTTTCTAACGTGCCACCATTTGTTAGAGATGAAGTGTTAGAGCGAGAGTTATCTCGCCATGGTCAAATCGTATCTACAATAAAGAAGGTTCTTTTTGGATGCAAATCTCCGTTGTTGAAACATGTCGTGTCTCATAGGAGACAAGTGCATATGATTTTAAAAAAGGAAGGAGATGAACTGAATTTAGCGTTTAGTTTTAAGATTGATGGATTTGATTATGTCTTCTATGCATCTACTGAATCAATGAAATGTTTTGGATGTGGAAGAGAGGGGCATTTGGTGCGTAATTGTCCCGAGAATGAGCACGCTGAGCCTGGTAGTAGCTTTGGTGCGGGTGCAACTAACGTACCACAGCGAAGGGATGAAAATACTACAGGTGTAGGGGAAGAGAGAAGGTGGGCAGATGTGGTTGGAAAAGTAGGAGAGGAAGGCATTGTGGATACGGGGGCAATTGTGGTAGATCAGAACAAAGAGGGAGGGGAAACAGTAGGTGAGGTTGCGACTGCCGTCGCTGAGGTGGTGCTGGAAAATGAAATTGGAGGTCAAGAGGAGATTGAAATAACGGAAAAGGAAGCGGATGTTTTCAAAATACCGAGGAGTAAAAGGAAGAATTTAAGGGGTGGTGAAGGGTCTAATTCTAAGAGAAAGGTAGAGATGGATAAATCAGGTGAAGATGAACAGGTTGTAGAGATGGGGTTTTCTTCTGGGGAGGATAGCGAGAGTGAGTCATCTGACGCGTCACAACAATATAGTGAGATAGATGGGGTGGAAGGGAGGTATGGGATCGAGAAGATACGTTAATTTCTGAAGTTGACAAAAGGGAAGAAATATATGCAGGATTACAATGTAACTGATTTTTTCCCTGCACGTGAATTGTTTATTGAATCAGCAAAGTTTCTGATGTCAAAAATTACAGGGGGAGGTTTGAAAAGCCCTGAAATTGCTAGACTCAAGAAAGTGGTCACGAGAGTAATAAGTGATGCAAATTCTAAAGAAAATGAAAGAGTTCAGTTGCAGTTTTAACTCTGTAAAGAGATGTGGTGGCTGTATCTTCCTCTGTATTTTTTTCTTATCCATGAGCAGTTTTAAGATCTCTTCTTTAAACGTAAATGGGGCAAGAGATGTTAAAAAAAGAGCCATGGTGTATGAGTTAATGAGGGGAAAGGGAAGTGACATAATTTTTCTACAAGAAACGCATAGTAATTTGGAAAATGAAGTTATGTGGCAACAGGAGTGGGGGGGGACAGTGGTGTGTAGTCATAAAAACTCAAAAAGTGGGGGTGTGGTTATCTTGTTCTCAAAAGGGTTTTTGCCTTTGTCATATGAGGTTGAAGAGGTAGTTGAGGGGAGGTTATTAAAAGTTAGAGCAAGGTATGAAAACATCAATATGTGTCTGATAAATGTATATGCCCCAGTGGTGACAGTTGAGAGGGTATGTTTTTTAGAGACATTATCAAATACCATTGAGAAATGTAACAAAGAAGATTATTTGTTTATTGCTGGGGATTTTAACTGCACAGTTAGCGATTTAGATAGAAATCACCAAGAACCTCATATAGCCTCAAGGACGTTTTTAAAACGCCTTATTGTAACAAATGAACTGTGTGATATTTGGCGGAGTCAACATGGAGGAACAAGGCAGTACACCTGGGCGCATGTGAGAGAGAACATCATCTCTATGGCCAGGTTAGATAGGTTTTATGTTTTTGAGCATCAATCTCAGGTCTGTAAATCAAGTGTGATAACTCCAGTGGGATTTTCTGATCATTGTTTAATAACAGAGGTGGTGTTCATTAACGATGTAAAACCTAAAAGCGCATACTGGCATTTTAATATAACTTTATTGAGTGATGCTTACTTCAGGAACTGTTTCAGTTTTTTTTGGGAGAGGTGGAGGTCTCAAAAGGACAGTTTTGTATCCCTTCAACAATGGTGGGATATAGGGAAAATCCAGATTCAACAATTTTGTAATCAATACACGAGGAATGTCACCAAGGATATCACCAGATCAATGAAAGCCCTAGAGATTGAAATAGTGGAACTCATGACGTTGGTTGAGACCACAGGAGATCGAGGCCATACTCAGGCCCTCAAGAGGAGAAAAGCTGCATTGGCAGATCTGCTGGGTATCAGAGCACAGGGGGCACTGGTGAGAAGTAAATTTCAGGGCATATCTGAAATGGATGCCTCATCCAAATTTTTCTTTGGTTTAGAGAAAAAGAATGGACAAAGAAAAATTATTCATTGTCTCAAATCAGCTGTTGGACAAGAGCTCACTAGCCCTAGTGAAATTAGAAAGAGGGCAGTAGAGTTCTATGCTGAGCTCTACAAGTGTGAGTACAAAGAGGACAAAACAGTGACACAGCAGTTCTTTGATGGGCTCCCAAAGGTGCCTGCAGAAGCTCAGGTTGAGCTTGAGCAACCATTGTCTTTGCAGGATTTATACACTGCATTAAAAGGCATGGGAAATGGAAGGGCACCAGGCATTGATGGGCTTCCCGTT